>NC_056627.2:183895657-184045958 GCF_002870075.4 Lactuca sativa
CAGTCAAACCCTTCCGGGTACAGTATAGTGAGAAGACTCACCTCGTAAAAGCTGAAAGCTAGCAAATTCTGAAATCACTCGTGCACAATCCGACGAGCTACAACCTCCCTATAACATCACATATCTCATTAATACTTATATCTTCTAAGTGTGACCATCCCTAAGAAGTCAGACTTAGGTCAACTCTGGTCAACGGTCAACGGTCAACTTGACCGGACTCGGCGAGTACCATGGCGACTCGGCGAGTCTAGACGTCCTCCAACTTTCTGAGATTCATTATCTACTCGTCGAGTATCCTCCACGACCCGACGAGTTACCCCTGGAAGAATCGCGGGGCCACCCCGACTCCACTCGCCGAGTCTGAAGAACAACTCGGCGAGTCCCAGTAAATCTTCAAGCTACTCGCCGAGTCTGAAGAACAACTCGGCGAGTCCATGCCATGCAGACGAGTAACTGCTTTCTAAATTACGTATGATCCCGAGATATACAATCATGGGACTTTCTGGACTTCTAAACATCTTATTACTGGGGTATAAACGTTCGGGTAATAACATAATAACCCATCTAATCACTAAATGGGTTTCATAAACCCTAATTTCGCATACACATCAAATAACAGAATTGGAATCCGAAATATTACCTGGAATATGCCCTCTCTGAGTCTCCAAACCGCAGAACTTGAATCCCTTGCTGTTCCTTTAGCCAAAACCCTTCTCCTCTTTGCCCAACAATCTATTCAAGCCCTAATATCCTCCAATCTTGCTCTAGATGCCCACAACCGTTTAGGGTTCCTATCAATCGACTAAAGACGGACAATGACGGCATATAAGAGCATTATATACGATCCAAAACCGAACGGTTAGGGTTTCTGCTGAACAGCGTCGACTCGCCGAGTCCATATCTGGACTCGTCGAGTCCAGTCGCGAACCCGCGACCAAGTCTGCGATCCTACTCGGCGAGTCTAGGCTCCAACTCGCCGAGTCCCCTCTTAACTCACCCCAAAAACATAATTAAACAATACCTGAGATTTCGGGCTGTTACAGAGTTTATACACCATCTACCGCACGAGGGGGGATGATTCGGTCTACTACATAACGAATGTTGCACCGGTTGATTTCTATGTCTCTCACGCATCACAAGAATAGTGAGAGAGTGCCTTCGACGAGCTTGTATTTCTTATGGGCACTAGTTACTCCAAGGAGGCACCTGAACCTTCCAGTTGCGTTAGCTGCATATTTGGGACGGAGGGCCAGGGGACTTCGGGGGGATAGTCCGATATGCGGAGGGCATTTTGTCACGTGGTTAGCTCGATCATATCAGATGCTGACGCGTGAGATCACGAGATCGATGGTGTTTCACGACATGAGGCCGATGAGTCTTCAGCTGTTATAGTCGATGCGTGTATTAGAGCAGGGTGGAGATGGTGTTTTGAGGGTTCGAGCAGATGATGTGGCAGATGAGGAGGGTGCCGCCGAGCCACAGCCGAGACGGGTCCAGCGGCGTCGACCTGCTCCTCGGGGTACACTGCCTATAAGTGCATAGATAGTCTAAGTTTGTTAGGTTATAAATATTAAAATTAGTGGGTACTTTTGTGCACATCACTCCCCTTTACTTAGCACATCTATTGAAGAACAAAAATCTAGAAGAGTGGAACCATCATCGGAAATCCAAGCCCCAACCCTGCTGGTGATGAAGCACATCACCGTCTTACAAATTTGTCGTCTTAGTAGGTGATTCAATGTATGAGTTTCAACAGATCTGTATCCTCAACGGCTCATTATCCCTCCTCTCTCTGCACATCCGACGACCACCACCTCATCTTTATCCCCCTCTCTCTTTCTCTCTCTCTCTCTCTCTCTCTCTCTCTCTCTCTTCAATGATGGTGGTTTTGTGGTTCTACATTATAAGGTTTCAACTCTACAACAATAGTGAGACTTTTTGGGGCTTTTTTTTGGGATTTTTGGGTTTTATGGATTTTTAGATTTCCGGTTATGAGGGGTGAGAGTGAGAGTAACGGTGGACACGAGCGATGGTAGTTGGTCGGAGATAGTGGCTAGCCAGAAAGTGTAGGTGGAGATGGCTGACAAGTGGTGGTCAGTGATGCTGTAGTTTCTAGTTGATAGGAAATGATAAAAAATGGTGTTGAGAGAGAGAGAGAGAGTATGAGGTGGGGTCCATTATTTTAAATAAATAAATAAATATGTAATTAATTAAATATAACTAACAAATAAAAAAAAACAAAAACAAAAAAAATGGCAAAATCGTCATTTTCTGTCTGGCTGACGACATTAGGGATGAAGCGTGTAAAATTGAAACAAAAGAGAGACCGTCAGAGTTAATTTTTGAAAATAGGGACCAAACGTGTTTTTTGACACTTGCGCAAGGGACAAATTGTGTAAATATTATTTATTAGTGTTTCCTGATGATATTTTTATTTATTGGATAACACTAGGAGTAAATTACGCGAATGGTCTTTTAGTTTTACAGTTATTTCTTGAAATGATCATCACGAAACTTTTTTCCCTAAGATGGTCACTACAGAGCAAACATTGCACACAAATGGTCCTTACCATTAATGTCCGCTAGGAGTAAATTACGCGGATGGTCTTTTAGTTTTACAGTTATTTCTTGAAATGATCATTACGAAACTTTTTTCCCTAAGATGGTCACTACGGAGCAAACATTGCACACAAATGGTCCTTACCGTTAATGTCCGTTAGATTAATCCGTTAAGTTAAATTTTTTTTAGATATTGACTATTTATTACTACAAGAATAACCAGCAATAGCAGCAATGCCTTTAATGGGAACGAGGACTTTTAGTGGCAACAAAAAACAAATGCGTTTTTTGTCGCCGCTAATGGCATCGCCGCTAAAGACTTTTGTTGGCGATCCGCGTCATTTCAATCTCATCTGTCGATTTAAGAGATGTTCCTACGACTAGGATGATATAAGAAATCCCGCGTTGTTTTCCCTCCGGTGTGTCGCTGCTAAAGAGTGTGGGTTGGCGCTATAAGCTTAGTTTGGCGACCTGCGTCACTTCAATCACATCCGCTGATTTAAGCGATGATCCAACGACGTTAAAAACCTCGTAATGTTTTCCCTCCCATGTGTCGCCACCAATGAGTACGTGTCGCCGCTAAAGGCTGTCGACAATAAAACCCTCTTCGTTCTCACTTTCTTTCCCGACCTTCTGTGTTTTCCCTTTTTCTCTCAGCTTACCATCGTCTGCTTACCATTGTCGACCTCATCGAAATTTCATAGAACACTTCGCGATTTCACCTCTCTCTTCTCCACAGGGCCGGTCCAGGCGGTGGGTAAATCGGGCGACCGCCCATGGCCCATGCCTCTAGGAGATCCAAAATTTTAGGGATATATATATATATATATATATATATATATATATATATATATATATATATATATATATATATATATATATATATATATATATATATATATATATATATATATATATATATATATATATATAGTTTTTAGGCCAAAGTCCAAACTCAAACCAGCCCAAAAAATAAACAATTTAGCCCACTTCTAGTTGAACACGTTTGCAATGGGAACGAGCGAACAAAGGAAGCAGGAACTCGCCAATTAGGACGCCTTATGAAACTTTAATCAAATCCAATCCTCATTAACTAAATCGAATCACCACCTTGACCTCCTGAATCGACATAAACCTTTGATAACTGTTTCATGAATTTATCGACCGAATCGTACCCTGCTCCATAAATGGCGTTGCCTTGAATCGTCACCTGCTCTCTCTTTTACAGCGATAGTCGACCTCCCCGCTTCTAACCCTCGTTTCTCTAAGACTCTCTTGCATTCTCCTGCATTGGCCTCTCGATTCTTGGTGCCGATTTTAAATCCTTGTGACTTGCGTCACTATCACATAAGAAGGTATGGTTTTTCTTTCTGATTTTCGTTTATAAGTTTGTATATAAAGTTTTTTTTTCTGGTTTTTGTTTCTACGTTTTGCTTCTTACTCTATGTTATATCATATTTTTATTTCTAATTTTTGTTTCTCAGATTTCTGAAATCCATTTATTCAGAGAATGTGAAAATCAGTGTTCTAGGTATAAGAATTTTCACTTCCTCCTTTAGAGGATTAGATATGTAGCTTCACAAAATAATATTGTAATTTGGATTAGATATTTATTTTAGTTTAGTTATCTTTTTCTATGACTTTTGCTATTGATTTTATTTTACAACCTGCATTGATATTCGGATTGAATAAATTTAAGAGAAAAATAAGGTGTATTCTTTTTATAAAAAAAGTAATCTTTACTTATTAAAATGCTTTCCAAGAAGCATTTACTTGGAAATAAAAAATAAAATAATTAGAAAATTGCTATGTTTTTTGTTAAAAATTAAAAAAAAGATCTATGGATAAGTTTATTAAAACAACAAGTTCTTCTAATTTGAATGAAGATGATAATAAGTTGAAAAAAGAAAATATTTAAATGAACAAGATAGTAATTGATAGCATGTTATCAACAATTCTTGTTTCTCTTGCATTTGTATAGAAAAGTTTTTCAAACTTAAAGATACAGAAGAATTACCCAAAGTCATGATTGTCGCAAAAAGGTTGAATGATTTGGCAATGTTATATATAGAGAAACATATGTTAGATAAAATTGATCATGATAGCATTAATAGTGATTTTGCATCCAAAAAAGCTAGAAGATGTATTTTCTTTTAAATTTGTTGTTTTTTTAATTATTGTGACTATATTTGTATCAAGGTTGCAAAAAACGTTCGACGTTAGCTAGTCGGTAGACTAGGGTCAAGGGATTAATCGGCTAGGCGAAGATTAATCGGGTACTATTAATTGCTAATTTATTGAATTAAAAAAAATAAATATGACTAATATCATATCAAAGTTCGTAAATACCACTAATATGATAACAAAATAGGTTAATATGATTAATACAACACTAATCATGCCTCTAATAATTTCCATTGAGATAAAACTTCTTCAAAATGTTAAAATTTCATTGTTTTATAATATTTCACTCAAGGATTAATCGCTAGGCGCCCTCTAATCGGTCGAGTAGCGCCTAGGGATTAATCAGAGATTAATTGGGACCTAGTCAGGATTTTTATAACAGTGATTTGTATTTTTAAGAATATAAAAATTGTATTTTTTTCGAATTTTTATTATATTTAATTTTGAGGGGCCATTTTTTTCCATTCGCCTTGGGCCCAAAATATGTTTGGACCGGCCCTGCTTCTCCATTTTCTCCTTTTCTTTACCTTTTCTCTTCTCTCTACTAAATTTCTAGCATTTGAGATGGTTGACGGAATTTTGAGATCCCTCACCCTTCTCGTCGGAATATACCGCCATCACCACTGTTCTCGTCGAAATACTGATTTAGTAGTTGTGTATTTGTATGTGCCTTTTGTGTTTGAAGATTTGGATGTGCATTTGCATGTATATGTAACGACCCAAAAATTTCATTTTTCAATTAATAAAAACAATATTCCAAATCATCAACATAAATCCCAAGTGGATGTAATGTGGCAAAACATCATAAAATATCAGAGTTATCATGAAATGTGGAACAATATCGTGTGTGAACGGCAATCACCTTGAGCTCTTCCCTTTTGCACCATGTACCTGAAACATAAAATGAAAACCCTAAGCACGAAGCTTAATAAGTTTCTTCCAAATTCCACATACAACACATATCAAACATATAATGGGCTGACAAAACTGCAAATTTGGTCCCTATGGTATTTAAAAAACTTTGGATAGGGTCCAAAAAGTTTTCAACTTGCATGGAAGGTCCAAAATCAAGATTTTTCTGGGTTTTTGGTCCAAAAAAACTTAAAAAGACGGTTATGCCCTTTTGATTTCTTTTTTCCTTTTTCTATAAGTATTTTAATGCTATTTTGATTTTAAAAATCAATAGAAAAAAAAAGAATTTTCCACCCCCACCGTACTCACTCTCTCTCTCTCTCTCTCTCTCTCTCATTTCACTAGTTACTCCACCGACTTCTGATGAACATACATATACATGAAAATCTCTCTCACAATAGAAAACCCAGAAAATCCAATCTACAATCGATTTATGCATGTGTGTATGTGTAGGTTTCCTTCTGGAAATTGTTTTCTGTATGCTCATCCATAAAGTTCATCGGATCCCCCGTAAGATCTAAATTAAAAAGCTTTTCCTCCCTCTTTCTAAAACTAAAATTGAAGTCAACACTCACCTCCCATCCCTCATATCGAGTTTTTTGATGATTCAGATCTAAATCAAAAAGCACTTCAAGTGGGAGTTTTCAAAGGATTTTGTTGTTGTTGCAGGTTGGTTCTTGAGAAATCGAGTTTTTTGATGATTCAGATTTCTTGGATATGTTGAGAAGAGCTAGAGCTTCTAATTTAAGGACGGTGGTTGTTGATGATTTGGACAGAGCATTAGGGAGACAAGCTGGTTTGTGGATTCCGTTGAATAGGGTCAAGAATGGGGAGGTTACAGAAGAGTATTTGGTACTCAGAACCAGAAATGATTTCATATGAATTTGTATGTTCATACCCAGAAATCTAGAGAGATAGAGAGGCTACGGTGGGTTTAGATGGGGTCGAGTGGGCGGTGGATATCGACGACGGGAGAAGTGGCTAGAGATTGGAGAGGTTGCTGGAGGTGGGTGATGTGGATCTGGTCTGGTTTTTTCATCTAGAAACTGCAAGTGAAATGTTAGGAGGAAGAAGATGATAGGAGATAGAGAGAGAGAGAGAGAGTAAAAAAAGGAGAGAGAAAGGGGAGGGGTACGATGGAGAGGGATAGGGGTGTTGTTTTATTTTTTTATTTTTTATAATTATTTAAATTCTGAAATAAAAAAATATTGTAAAAAAGAAATAATAAGGGTAAAATAGTCTTTTCATATTTATTTGGACCAAAACCACATAAAAGTTTTGATTTTGGACATTCCATGCAAGTCTGAAACTTTTTGGACCCGATGAGTGTAATGGGTCCCGCCCACTAAGTACAATGAGCCTCTCCCTAACTCGCATAATGGCCCGTGTCGAATGAGTATAACGGGCCTCGTCCTAACTCTCACAATGGGCCCCACCCAACATATAAACATACAAGTATAAGAAACAAGGGCATACAAGTTACCTGTTGGGCCCCGCACACTAAGCATACAAACACATACACATGCAAGAGTCACGTATACATCTAGCACCCTTACATAATAGACCATGGGTTGGCATTGGTGCCTTCGACCCACTAAACACAGTGAGGAAGACTCAACTCAGATTGTTGAATCTCATTGATAAATCTCTAGTTATTGGTCCAAAAATACCCACACTATTATCATAAAATAACATCCAATTAATAATTGGATCCCGAATCATACTAAGAGTTCAAACTAGGGTAAAAGAACATTTTACCCTTTACCCAACTTGGCCCAAGGCCAAAGCCTAAACCAATTACTCAAAAAGGACCAATTCCAAAAATAGCCATGCAAAGCCCAATTATGGCCCAATCTTCCAAATTGGGTGTAAACCCCTTCATGGTCCTTCATCCAAAAGAGTCCAAACTAGAAATCTGATGGCCCAACAAATTCGTAAACTCCTAAGGTCCATGCATGGCCCAAAACCGAAGCCCAACTACTGAGTACGTTGGGCGTACTCAGCTCATACGCTTAGCGTACATGCTCTGGGGCTAGTACACACAGTGTACCAGCTTGTACGTCCAACGTACTCCCTAGTTGGTCACCCCACATCAATAAGCATTTAATCCATTCAGCCTTAACTCCATACTCTCAGATCTTTTCCGAAAAGATGAGTTATCACATAAAGTTGGCAACCTTATGTGCATGCATGACTTAATGGGGATCTAAAGGTCAAAAGAGCTTAACAAAGGGTCTTCACACATGCATGAGTCCATATACACCATAAAGTTTGTATTTTTATGCTTAAGGGACCCCTAAAATGTCCAAATATAAAAGGTTAAGCTCCTGAAACGATCTTAGCTCACAAGGACCAACCAAAAAGGGACCAAAATAGCCATAAACAAGCCCAAAAGAAGATCTATATAAGGAGTTGACAAGTTATGGACTTTATACTTCAAAAGTCACGAAATGAAGAAACCAAATTGGGATCTCTAAGCTGTTCTCCAAAGAATGAGTCTTTAATCTTCTTCTACCACCTCAAGATACATAAACACACACCAAAATGCTTCACAAGAGATCAAGAACACCAAATCAAAGGCTAAGGGAGAGGTTAGGGTTTTAAAGGTATGGAGGCTGGTCTAAAATGGTTAGGGGATGGGTTTAACAAGCTTAAATTGGGCACAAGCCTAAAATACAGGCTTTGTCCCAATCCAACATATGCCCACCGTAACACCACGTACGCTAGGTGTACATCGTCGATTCTGCGATCAAAGTCCAACTAGTACGCTAAGCATGCTCGTAGAGTACGCCCTACGTATATAACACTCAGTTTCGGATTGTTTCATTATTTGGGGCTATTGCCCAATTATCAGTTATTTTAAGGCTTAGGTCCTTGGGGAAAGATAGGATTTGGCCCTTTTGGGTTGTGGGTGTTATGGTTTAAGTGATCTAAGTGTTTGAGGGTGTTTTGGATCCCAACGGTATAATCATAAATATTAACTCGGTCCTCGATGAATTTTGGGTTCTTGTTCGAAATGTTTTAAGGGGAGGGTGAGTTAATAGAAGTGTAGGGCTTCTCGTCACCTTTCCGTGGATAAAACAGTTCGTTGGAAATAGACATACGATGAAGGAGCTAGGGACAAGTGAAATTCTAAGTGTTGGAAGGTCATCTAGTACGTGGGGCATAGTGGGTAATGTGGTCATTGGTGGTTCGTGAGTACGCTGAGCGTACTAAGTGTGACAACCCGAAGTTATTCCGTCCCCGTAACTCGTTCCGTCTGTAAAACCCGTCTTTAGCGATTCATTCCGATTTCGTTTTGGGGCTAAGTTATTTAAATTTATATGTTTATTATAATATCATGAGTGTCCAAACTCCTTAGAAACTCATGTAAACGGCCCAAATTATTAATTTGGAAATTTTTAGAATCGGTCCCGCCGGGTTACGACAACTTAATCGGGTGCGACCAAAAGCCCCGTTTAACGTCGGTATCGGGTAGAATTCCACCGTGTCCCAAACCCAAACTATATATAAAGTTGATTAAGCCTCATTTGAAGCTTTTTCACTCTCTCTCTAACCACTCTCCTCAAATCCAATCTAAGAGTCCAAAATCATCAAATTAAGGCTCCAAATCATCAAGGTAAATACCCTAACTCTTAGATTAGCATCCTTAACCTTCAATTTTGAGTTCAAATCATGGAATAGGACCATAGACATGTGTTTACGGCCCTGGAATATTCTTAGGCCGTGAACACATATAAGTGGGGTTTTTGAGCCTTAAAACCCTTCCAAACCACCTTTGGAGCGTAGATATGGCTTATAGACTTTATGGAATGGACTTAGAACACCTTGAACTCAACTTTTGGGGAGTAAACATGAGTCTACTGCCCAAGAACATGCTTGGGCCGTAAAATCATTATCATGGACAGTAAACTCCTTTTAAGGTATTAAAATGCCATTTAAACACCTCCTAAGGCTTGGATTAAAGTTTAGAAACAACTACAATCGATTTAGGGGCCGTAAACTTGATTAAAACCACTCCTATAGGAGCTTACGGCCGTAAACCCCCAAGGATAGGTTCCTGGGCCGTAAACTCCTATACCTTAGCCAAATGATGCCCTAAATCCATTCTATAGCTTGTAAAATAAGTTCAAATCACATATGATTAATCTAGGGCCACCAAATCATGAAAAGAAAGGGTACTTAGGAGCTTACGTCCGTAAACTCCTAGTTGACGGCCGTAAATTCCTATTGATGGTCTCTTTGGTGGTTAAATCCATTCCTATGCCTTAGATTAAATCTTAACAACTTTTCCCATGTGATATTTGACCTTTTAGCACCTTAAAACCCATCAACCATGAGTTCACGGCCATGAAATCATTTAGACATGGTCTTAGGGCCGTAAAATCCGTAAGGAGTTTACTCTTGAAAAGCAAACTCATTATATAAGCCCTATTCGTCTATAAACGCCACCTGGGTCACTCCAAACACTTGATTTGAAGTGTTTTCGCGTCTTGGAGTGTAAAATCATATCTAATTAGTGAATTAAAGTCTAATTAGATACATTTGTATATCATTCCAAATTACATAGGAACCTCGCGCATTATCAAGCCCCAAACGGACGTCTAGCATCTAAATCGACTCGTTCTTCGACTGGTGAGTTCATACCCCTACACATTTTTCCGTGTTTTTCAATGTTTTCAGGGGGGAATACAAGCAAAACAATAAATGTTTTCAAAACCTAAAACTGATGTATTTCTATAAATATCTAGCTAAATTTTATATATCTTTACTCCTTATGTATTATGCGGAGCATAAGGGATGTTTTATTGAACATAAGTACATGGATTTCAATTACAATATAAGTAACAATCAAATTATTATGGGAATAAATTGGGATCTTTAGTTCATGTTCAACGAGCACAGATTTATGTAAAGTTATTAGATAAACTATGTCTGATTCAGGTTATCTCTGTTTAATTTAGAGTATATTGCCAGATAATTTCATTATATTTAATTGTTTTCACTGTATTATGTTTCAAAACGATTAGTATGTTTGATAACGTCTGAAAACACCGTGAATAATTTAATACTAGCTAGTGAGATTCGTCATTACCCTTTTGGGATATCAGTAAATCCTCCCCGGAAGTGTAACCAGAGTCTCCTGGAGGGAGAGCGTGTAATTTGTGAATAGATCTATTCGGGACTGACAATCCCACACCTAAACTGCTAGCTACAGTTAGGCGGGCACGCCTGGGGTGACAAATTCTGGATATCGTCCGACGTCTGACGAACGTCAAGGAGGTCTCGGTTTCGTATCAGCATGGTTACCCGACTCACAATACGTATTAATATAAGTTTATTCACGGATTTGATTTTATATCTATCTTCAATCTATAGTTCTTATATCTAGTACGGGATGGTAGTCCCATGGTTTTGAATCTATATCTAGTACGGGATGGTAGTCCCATGGTTTTGAATCTATATCTAGTACGGGATGGTAATCCCATGGGTTTGAATATATATCTAGTACGGGATGGTAATCCCATGGTTTTGAATCTATATCTAGTACTGGATGGTATTCCCATGGTTTTCAATCTATATCTAGTACGGGAACGTCAAGGAGGTCTCGGTGTCGCATCAGCATGGTTACCTGACTCACAATACGTATTAATATAAGTTTATTCATGGATTTGATTTTATATCTATCTTCAATCTATAGTTTTTATATCTAGTATGGGATAGTATTCCCATGGTTTTCAATTAATATTTCTATGTATTAAAAATATCTACTGTTGTACTGGATGGTAATTCCCAGTGGTTTTCAATATATAGTTTTATGTATTAAACTATACACTGTGGTATTTAACTAAACTTTACTTTTAGGAAAATAAGGGTTTTTCCTCGGATAATTGAACTGTACACAATCGGATGGTATAATAAACAAATAACTAAACTATACTTATAAGAAAATATGGGATTTTCTTGGATAACAAACTTTTTCGGAAAATCAAAGGAAACATGTTCATTTTTAGAAAACAAAACACTTATGAACTCACCAGCTTTATGCTGATTTTCAAACTGCTTGTATTCTCAGGTCCATATTAGACAGGTACCCAGCGACCCTTTTGGCGAAGATGGAGTACGTAGAAGACACATCGTTACTTTTGTTCATATGATATATATGTATAACACATGTAACTCTTGTTTTCAGACAATGTAAAGGAATCTATGTAATGTAAAGTTTTTTGTTTACTATGCTTACTATGTACATTGGTTGTGATATTCATGACGTCCTCCGCCCTGAAACGTTTTGTGACAACCCGGAATTTTCCATTCAATTCAAACCACATCAGTCCAATAGAAGTAGAGCTGTTTCAGTGAGAATTCAAACTTTTGGAATAAGTTTGGCAGTTTTAGGGTTTTACACCTAAGGAGTTATTAGGAGAGTGGTTGCACTAGGATTTTGTGCAACACTGTAAATCCATTACTCTAGGTCATTAGAATCCATTCCGAGAATAGAAATATTTTCTGCCAAAAATCTCTGGACTATAAATAGAATTCTGAACCAAATTGGTTCATTATTTGATTTCCAATTAGAGAAAAGCCAAATACTCTCTCACGGATCTTCGGGTTTTCATCCCAGATTGTGAGTCTACTTCCCTAAATGTGATTTAATACTTGTTATATGCTTTATAACATTGTTTACATGTCCAAAACACAAGATCCGGGAGTTTACCGCCCAAGAACGTTCTTGGGGAGTAAACTCCAAAATCAAGCCTAAATGCCACCTAGTCCCATTTCCGTGTTAGGCATCTAACTAAGGACTTAGTGTATGATCATATGAGGCTAGAAGCAAATCAAAAGCAAGTAGTTTGAGGAGTTTACGGCCAAGGAACCACCTCTTGGGCCGTAAACTCCAAGTAAAGGGCACAAATGAGTGCCTTGTGATCCCTAGCCTTAGAACAAACACCTAGAAGCTTTACACTCATGATTTATGCCATCAAAACCCTTAGAAATCATTTTTATAAGGGAGTTTACGGCCAAGAAACTCCTTGGGCCGTAAACTCCAAGTTTTAGGTTCCAAAATGCCTTTAAACTCTTCCTAAGGCTTAGTATTCATTTTTGGCATGTACCTTAATGTGTTTAGGACCTAGAAAACACATAAGAAGCATAAGTGTTTGAGAGTTTACGACCAAGAGTATTTCTTGGGCCGTAAACTCCTTAAATGGGGTCAAAGGACACCCTAAACACTTCCATAGGCCAAGAAACTTTTAGGGCATGTACTTAGAGGAGATATGGACTAGTTAAAATTCTTAGGACCTCATGTGTGAGGGAGTTTACGGCCCAAAGAGTTCTATGGCCGTAAACTCCATCAAATGGTCCCATTTAGTGCCTTAAACCTCCCTTAATCCAAGTATTGAAGCCTAGACTTGTTCCTAGAATTGTTAGACACTTGAAAAGACAATAAGAACCCTCCCAAGGGAGTTTACGGCCGTAAACTCCAAGGGAAAAGGGGTCTTTGGGCCGTAAACTCCCCTTAGGAGTCAATATGGTGCCTGAAACTCTTGCCTAGCCTTGAAACAATTCCCCTCTAAAGTTGTAGTACTTCTAAACTCCATTTCATGGCTTGTTTGAGAGTTTACGGCCAGGAGCCTACTCCCCTGGGCCGTAAACTCTAATGATTATGGTCTTTTGACCTTAAACTCTCATTAGGGGCATTGCACTCCTTTATTGCAACCCATTAGCCTCCTAGCACTTGACCAAAAGTGTTGTCCTCGCGCTTAAATGCTATTACTTGTATAATTAGTGTTATAATCACTAATTATTTATATACATATGTCTTCATATGTAATTAGGATCATTGTGTGTGTCTAAGTCATCACTTGACACCAAGCACTTGTCCGATCCTTCCGTACGATAACAGCCCGTTCATTTCCAGTCACATACTGCAGGTGAGTTGATACCCCTTAACTAATGTTTTAAACAATTTCAAATGTTTTATGGGGGGGGGGGGGATACAAGTAGAATCATGCTACTTATTATGTCAATCACATGTGATTAGTAAGTTGGATTATATTACTTATTACATCAATCACATGTGATTAATATACATCATTCAAAAGATTTGGCTACTCATTAGCCGTTTTACCAAATAGTTTTCCTTCAAAAGATTTTTATAAACATTTTATATGTTTTCAACCACTTATTACACTGTACTTCTTACTCTGTCATCATATTTCAAACTCATTTACAACTGTGTTTTCAAACAAATGTTCTTTGTACTTATACTGTTTTATCAAACAAATGTTATTTATACTCAAAACCGTTTTATTATACTTATTCCTTCAAATTGCTTTATGGATTGACATCAAGTCGATCTTCTATTAAAATAATATTCCTGTTTCAAATGTTTTACAAAACTTACTTATGCTTTTATTTTACTATAAATTGCATGCCTCTATATGTATAGTTATATAAGGAATGTCTAAAAGACTTAGGAAGACTATCCACCCTATTTCCTTTTCGCGCCTTGAGATGTGGTCTGGTGGGACATTGGGTATTCGTCCGAAGGTCGTTTAAAGATTTGTTATATATCATGTGTACATATATAGTCATAAAGAGTCTTTCCAGTTCATCCTATGCCCTTGGGTAGCAAGGGTATACATCCACGTCCATACGTACCACTTAGAATACTAGTAAGCTACTATAGGGGTAGTTCAGGAAGATACTAGAACCATTACTAGAACGCGATATCATACAATGAGTCAGTTCATTCATGAGTCAATACTTTCTAGAACATTACTATACATTACATGTACAATTATACTAGGACGAGAACATATACATCTATACTAGAACGTTTACAATTACTATACTTGCTAGATAGGGAGAACACACATTCTAGCTAGCACACATAGAACTTTTCCGTACTCTACTATAATATTTACATTATTATACTTATAGGAGTACTTGTGCATAGATATATCAGTAGGAGTCCTATTACATTTTATATGTATCGACTCTGTTATCAAATCCGTGTTCTTACCTTTACCTTGTGATAAAATCACATAATCGACGAGGTAGAATGGATTATTATCCTAGTACCAAAGGATACGTATTGAGGGATTGACCATTCCTAGAATCTCTGTTAGCTACAGAGGTAAAAGTACATCCACGGATGTCAAACGGTTGGTACCATTACAGGTACGCAATTAAGGGATTGACTATTCCTATACCCAGCTGTTAGCAACAGAGATAAGAGTACATCTACGGATGGCTTAAAGTTAACAATGATAGTTACCCTAGTACAAAAGGGTAATATTCAGAACAGTCAGGTCTTGGTAGAAGACTACATTCAGAACAGTTAGGTCTTGGTAGAAGACTACATTCAAAACAGTTAGGTCTTGGTAGAAGACTACATTCAGAACAGTTAGGTCTTGGTAGAAGACTACACACATAACAGTTAAGTCTTGGTAGAAGACTCCTTTTTGTTACTAATAGGAATCATAGGGATTTCTAGGGATTTTCAAACATTTTCAGTTGAGTTACAAACATTTTCATACTTAAACTAGCTTTCTTTCAAAGCAATGTCAAGTCTTAGAAATTATAAGTTTCACAAATTAAGACACATTAATACTTATGATCTCACCAGCTTTAAAGCTGATACTCGTTTTCAAAATTACTTGTATCCTCAGGTCATCATAGACAGGTACCGATGCAAGGAGAAAGGAAGATGAAGCTTATTCAAGACTTATCTTTCATTTTGATTTATGCTTTAGTATTTATCAAAATTTGACAGAATACAATTGTATAATAATTATTTTATTAATGCAATGGATGATGTTGTTGCTTGTTTACTACTTTACATTGTTGTTGATATTAAACATGACGTCCTCCGCCCCAGAACGTTTCCGCCGTTCTTGGTTTTGGGGTGTGACAGATTGGTATCAGAGCATTGTTTATAGTGAATTAAGTATATCAACCCATAAAAGATATACTAACTATAAATACATAAGGGATTAAAAATACTCTGACCAAGAGTTTATAGTTTAAATAGTAAAATATTTAATAAAGTATACGTGCTGCATTCATACTAAAATCAATGTCATTAGGACAGTACAAAAGAATTACGATTGTTGGGCAACACAAGTGGGCTTAGAGACATATGGTCAAAACTGGGAAGATATAGCCTGATCACCTATATTATCCGAAGGTTGACTAGCACGTGCCTAAGTTTAAGTGTGTGGTTGCAACAATGCTAAAATCTTACCAACCCTACCACAATGAGAACAATAGAACATAACAATAAATTGAAAATACTATAGGAGTATTTGGTGTTACTATAAGTACTTTATACTTGAGAATTAAAATGGGATCTTCATTACTAGATTGAATAGTTGCTAAGTGGATACACTGAGGCTACATGTAATTAGGATGTTATAGACTCAGAATTTGTGATAATTTTGCCTTACCCCTATTCTGTGTGAATAAGGAATTAAGGTCACTTATTCGAAGGTCTATCCTGTTTAGATTACACATAGCTGGTATGCACTTCACAAATAGCGATGTAACTAATGAAGGTTTCCTAAATAATTATCTAGATAGTTCGTCTAATAATTATCTTCTTACCCTAAATTCTCGCATAGAAATCATAACTGGACTCCATCCCCTTGACAACCAGTATCTTCCGAATGAAGTCATAGCTGGTTGGTTTGGAGAAGAACCAGAGAATGATCATCCTATCCCCTTGGATGATCACCATGACGAAGACCTTTCGTATGATACTAACCCCGAGCCAGAGGTTGAGGACCTACCCCGAGTAGCTCCCATTTCAATTCCTAACCCTCTTCCGGCTTTTCATGGCCTGACCCTGAGCGAGTGGAATGCTTGGAAACAGGGAGCCAAGGACAAGATCAGTTTATGCTATTTGACGGCGACCGAAGTTTCTACCACTTGAGCAACGAGGGCTTAGCAGATATAGTCTTGCCAATCTTGGTCCGCAGAGAGGCCAGAAATGAGATTCAAGGCAGGACAGCCCTACGTCAGACTACAGAAGTAGTCGCCTATGCTGGAATGCATACCCTCCACACCATTCATCTAGAGGATGCTCACGAGAGATCAGAGAGAAACCATGAAATCCTGTTGCAAACACTGGCCGAATCACGAGCCGTAGTCATGGAGCTCCGAGTACGCCAGATGGTGTGCGAAAGACACCTACTTGACGTGGAACGTCAATTGGTTGAACTAAGAGTTCACCAGAGGGATGACCGTCGCCGTAGTAGACGCTTTACTTTATTTTCCCTTATAAAAGGAAATCATGTTTTTCTGTCTATGCCCGATGTGGCATTTTCTATGAAATTATCTTGTTCCGTAAGTACTTTAGTTAGGTCTTTATGCTGTCGGGAACTATCTTCTGTGGATATGATGTAAGACCTTTACAAGGTCATTTTCTTGAATCTTTACATCGTGAATATCCAAGGTATTGACAGCCGGCTAACTTTTGAGTCATTCTTCATCCAAGTACTTTTATCTTACTTTCATTGGAGTCTATCTGAATCATACTTTAGTCAAGTCATTGGACTGTGATGAGTTATTCCAAGAGACACTTCCAAGTCTCTTTCAGTGGTTGGATCCTGTTATTCACCAACCCACGATACCTCAGTTCGAACGACAGAC
The DNA here is from genome assembly GCF_002870075.4 of Lactuca sativa. Lineage (NCBI taxonomy): Eukaryota > Viridiplantae > Streptophyta > Magnoliopsida > Asterales > Asteraceae > Lactuca > Lactuca sativa. The sequence continues at coordinate 183,912,971 of NC_056627.2, forward strand.
GTCTTGAGACCATTCTACGAACATACTCCCATTCCGTACTAGGAATGCATCATAGGGATGTAGGTCGAACTTTCGAGATCATACTCTTACTCTTTTCATGAACAATCTAAGTACATCAGGGTCAACCAGAATCGCTTACAAATCTTTACTCTTTCATGTTACAGAATCATGTCGTCATCCGGAAACAACCAGCCAAGCAACGAGACCTCTACTTTCCCCATGGACGCCGCTACCTTTCAAACGGTACTTACAGCTGCCGTAGTGGCTGCAGTAACCGCGGTCATGACGCACCGTAGCGCTATCAACACGGTCAATGCTGCTGACGGGAATGAAGTTCCCAATCATGATATCCATCCAGGAAGTCACCCAGCAGTAACAGTTTCGGGCTCGCAAAGTCAGAAAGCAGAGAACAAGAAACGAAAGCGTCAAGCCCGAAAGGAACGCAAGAGAGCCCAAAAGCTGGCTATACCACAACAGCAAGTGGAAACCCCTGGCGTTCCCATACCGCGCAGGTCATATGAGGGAAAACTCCCTAAGTGTGAGAAGTGTAGTTCCCATCATCATGGGACTTGCCATGAGATGCAATGTTGTAATTGCCTGAATATAGGGCATCATGCTCGTGACTGTGGAGCACCGAAACGACCTGTCACACAAGTCCCTTTCATCGAGACGAACCCTGCGCACAAGTTGAGTTATAGCGCAGAACGATTCAAGAAGCAATTTTCGAGGTGGAGTAACGAGGAAGGCACTCGTGTCCACATAACACTAGCTAAGCACCGAAATCCCGTCACCAAAGCTAGTACTAGCCAGTCATGTCACCAATGTGGTGAGACAGGGCACTTCAAGAGGGATTGCCCGATATCGCATAATTCTGGCGCAGATGGGAAGATTCTCAGGATCACAGCCGCAGGAGAGCCTGCTCAGGAACCACGTTAATGTATTTAAGGCGTTTCGTTGTAACAGACTTATAAACTATCTAGGACCAGTGCAACTAGAGTCTTACCTTTTGCGAGATCCTGTCTGTATAGGAATTCTCGTGCTGCGTATACTTGTCTTTTGTAGTATATCTTATTCGCAGCAATAGTCTGGTGGTAAATCTAAAGTACTGTAACTCTGTTCATGGTTGCATAGTTGTGTTTTGTCTGTAACCGTCTTATGTTAATTCTAATGTCTTTAAAAGTTTATGTATGATTCCGACATTATCATACGACTCGATTTAAAATTTGATCCTCACGAAAACAGCTTCATACGTACGTCCCTATCTTCTAGATCACTTTTCCAGCGAAGCCGTCATAACAGAACGCCGAAGTACTCATTCCCGGAGTACCTCTTAGTTAATTTCTTTCCGAAGAAATCCCCGAGGTACCACTCGTGCAGTACGTCAAAGTTCAATACAGGGATTCATGCGGATGATCTATCACTGAGGAAGGTATACATAAGAGTGTTATATAATCAAGGTTCTACAGGTTTAGAATTGATGATTCCGCCTTAACTCATTTCCTCCTTGGGATATGAGGGTAAGGAAGAATCAGTTATTCGACTACCTTTTCAATCTTAATTATATACGACTCGTATACACGAAATTGTGATCGTAAATCCATGTATGAATTCAAAAATGGACTTCAGGACGGAGAAACTGCCTAAGTATACAAGTAATCACATCGTCATGTGAATAAACTTAGAACCCAGTACAACTCCCGAAAACAGATCACCCTATAGTTTAAACACCCCCGGAGATACAAGAACAGCACGAGCAACGTGGCGAATTACACAGAAATAGAATTAGAAGACTAGGTTTCTCACCCTAGAGAACCCCGGTCAGATTCTTCCAGAGATCGATGGATCACATCGTATGTGCCTCGGTTATCGAGGAATCCGTCAAGATTTTTATAGAAATCATTATCTCTGCCTCACATAGACAAAATGGTTGAGCACACGTAAGGAAAGAAACTACTTCTAGGAATAGACCTAAGATCCGAATATCACCAGTTCGATGTGTTAGGGAAGGATGTCTGGAAGACTATCTTCCGAATTCGATGCGGACGCCTCGAGTCCGTAGTGATACCTTTCGGATAGGACCAGTACGCCCATGGTTTTCATGAGCTAAATAAATAGGGTTACGTCTTTCTTACTTAGGATCGATTCGTCATTTCTCCATGAAATGACTTACTTATCTACCCTCGTAGTAAGAAGAAAACCGATGAAAACATTTCCTGCAGAGGAACTTTTAGCAAAGTTCTCTAGGCACGAGGTTTGGAAATTGAAGAGTCAAATTTCTAGGACACACTGTTAGTAATGTGGGAAATTTTGAGTACTCTTTCAATTTGTCAAAAACCATTGAGCATTTATCAGCGCCAGAGACGCCGACAGTTTTTCGTCAAATTCTAGGTCTTACCGACCTACCGCCTTAGTTCATTCGGAACTCCTCGCAAGCTTCAGATACTCGTACGACTTTGACCCAGCAAGGGATGGCCTTTGACTGGGAAGTTACGCAAGAAAAGGAACCTTTGAGATTCCGAGTGAGTGACCAAGTTCTTTCGGATAACTCACTCTGAGAAAGGCTTAATACGCTTCGTAAAGCGTGAAAAGCTAAATCCATAGTTGACAGGACTTCTTAGATTCTTATCAGAATCTATCCTGTGCCTTGCACAAACTAGACCTACTCCGCGAACTCAGTAACGTACTCTCTACTTTTCGCATCTCGATCGTGAAACCATACCTTTCTGTTTGAACTCTTCCAAGTCCATTCGTCGAGATCCTTGCCTTCGTATCAGAACCGTAGTGACCCTCGACCGAGAGGTCAAGCGGACGAAGCAAACGCCGTCGCCAATTAGTGAAGGTTCATTGGGATACCAACCGGGAGCCCGATTTCACTTAAGTGCGCTAGAACCAATCGATTAGGAAGTTTCCTTCTCACGTCTTGATCATTCGTGCATACTTCCTTGCCTAAATTCTAATTTCGGGACGAAATTCCCTTTAACAGGGGGATGATGTGACAACCCGAAATTTTCCATTCAATTTAAACCACATCAGTCCAATAGAAGTAGAGTTGTTTCAGTGAGAATTCAAACTTTTGGAATAAGTTTGGCAGTTTTAGGGTTTTACACCTAAGGAGTTATTAGGAGAGTGGTTGCACTAGGATTTTGTGCAACACTGTAAATCCATTACTCTAGGTCATTAGAATCCATTCCGAGAATAGAAATATTTTCTGCCAAAAATCTCTGGACTATAAATAGAATTCTGAACCAAATTGGTTCATTATTTGATTTCCAATTAGAGAAAAGCCAAATACTCTCTCACGGATCTTCGGGTTTTCATCCCAGATTGTGAGTCTACTTCCCTAAATGTGATTTAATACTTGTTATATGCTTTATAACATTGTTTACATGTCCAAAACACAAGATCCGGGAGTTTACCGCCCAAGAACGTTCTTGGGGAGTAAACTCCAAAATCAAGCCTAAATGCCACCTAGTCCCTTTTCCGTGTTAGGCATCTAACTAAGGACTTAGTGTATGATCATATGAGGCTAGAAGCAAATCAAAAGCAAGTAGTTTGAGGAGTTTATGGCCAAGGAACCACCTCTTGGGTCGTAAACTCCAAGTAAAGGGCACAAATGAGTGCCTTGTGATCCCTAGCCTTAGAACAAACACCTAGAAGCTTTACACTCATGATTTATGCCATCAAAACCCTTAGAAATCATTTCTATAAGGGAGTTTACAGCCAAGAAACTCCTTGGGCCGTAAACTCCAAGTTTTAGGTTCCAAAATGCCTTTAAACTCTTCCTAAGGCTTAGTATTCATTTTTGGCATGTACCTTAATGTGTTTAGGACCTAGAAAACACATAAGAAGCATAAGTGTTTGAGAGTTTACGGCCAAGAGTATTTCTTGGGCTGTAAACTCCTTAAATGGGGTCAAAGGACACCCTAAACACTTCCATAGGCCAAGAAACTTTTAGGGCATGTACTTAGAGGAGATATGGACTAGTTAAAATTCTTAGGACCTCATGTGTGAGGGAGTTTACGGCCCAAAGAGTTCTATGGCCGTAAACTCCATCAAATGGTCCCATTTAGTGCCTTAAACCTCCCTTAATCCAAGTATTGAAGCCTAGACTTGTTCCTAGAATTGTTAGACACTTGAAAAGACAATAAGAACCCTCCCAAGGGAGTTTACGGCCGTAAACTCCAAGGGAAAAGGGGTCTTTGGGCCGTAAACTTCCCTTAGGAGTCAATATGGTGCCTTAAACTCTTGCCTAGCCTTGAAACAATTCCCCTCTAAAGTTGTAGTACTTCTAAACTCCATTTCATGGCTTGTTTGAGAGTTTACGGCCAGGAGCCTACTCCCCTGGGCCGTAAACTCTAATGATTATGGTCTTTTGACCTTAAACTCTCATTAGGGGCATTGCACTCCTTTATTTCAACCCATTAGCCTCCTAGCACTTGACCAAAAGTGTTGTCCTCGCGCTTAAATGCTATTACTTGTATAATTAGTGTTATAATCACTAATTATTTATATACATATGTCTTCATATGTAATTAGGATCATTGTGTGTGTCTAAGTCATCACTTGACACCAAGCACTTGTCCGATCCTTCCGTACGATAACAACCCGTTCATTTCCAGTCACATACTGCAGGTGAGTTGATACCCCTTAACTAATGTTTTAAACAATTTCAAATGTTTTATGGGGGGGGGGGGATACAAGTAGAATCATGCTACTTATTATGTCAATCACATGTGATTAGTAAGTTGGATTATATTACTTATTACATCAATCACATGTGATTAATATACAGCATTCAAAAGATTTGGCTACTCATTAGCCGTTTTACCAAATAGTTTTCCTTCAAAAGATTTTTATAAACATTTTATATGTTTTCAACCACTTATTACACTGTACTTCTTACTCTGTCATCATATTTCAAACTCATTTACAACTGTGTTTTCAAACAAATGTTCTTTGTACTTATACTGTTTTATCAAACAAATGTTATTTATACTCAAAACCGTTTTATTATACTTATTCCTTCAAATTGCTTTATGGATTGACATCAAGTCGATCTTCTATTAAAATAATATTCCTGTTTCAAATGTTTTACAAAACTTACTTATGCTTTTATTTTACTATAAATTGCATGCCTCTATATGTATAGTTATATAAGGAATGTCTAAAAGACTGAGGAAGACTATCCACCCTATTTCCTTTTCGCGCCTTGAGATGTGGTCTGGTGGGACATTGGGTATTCGTCCGAAGGTCGTTTAAAGATTTGTTATATATCATGTGTACATATATAGTCATAAAGAGTCTTTCCAGTTCATCCTATGCCCTTGGGTAGCAAGGGTATACATCCACGTCCATACGTACCACTTAGAATACTAGTAAGCTACCATAGGGGTAGTTCAGGAAGATACTAGAACCATTACTAGAACGCGATATCATACAATGAGTCAGTTCATTCATGAGTCAATACTTTCTAGAACATTACTATACATTACATGTACAATTATACTAGGACGAGAACATATACATCTATACTAGAACGTTTACAATTACTATACTTGCTAGATAGGGAGAACACACATTCTAGCTAGCACACATAGAACTTTTCCGTACTCTACTATAATATTTACATTATTATACTTATAGGAGTACTTGTGCATAGATATATCAGTAGGAGTCCTATTACATTTTATATGTATCGACTCTGTTATCAAATCCGTGTTCTTACCTTTACCTTGTGATAAAATCACATAATCGACGAGGTAGAATGGATTATTATCCTAGTACCAAAGGATACGTATTGAGGGATTGACCATTCCTAGAATCTCTGTTAGCTACAGAGGTAAAAGTACATCCACGGATGTCAAACGGTTGGTACCATTACAGGTACGCAATTAAGGGATTGACTATTCCTATACCCAGCTGTTAGCAACAGAGGTAAGAGTACATCTACGGATGGCTTAAAGTTAACAATGATAGTTACCCTAGTACAAAAGGGTAATATTCAGAACAGTCAGGTCTTGGTAGAAGACTACATTCAGAACAGTCAGGTCTTGGTAGAAGACTACATTCAGAACAGTTAGGTCTTGGTAGAAGACTACATTCAAAACAGTTAGGTCTTGGTAGAAGACTACATTCAGAACAGTTAGGTCTTGGTAGAAGACTACACACATAACAGTTAAGTCTTGGTAGAAGACTCCTTTTTGTTACTAATAGGAATCATAGGGATTTCTAAGGATTTTCAAACATTTTCAGTCGAGTTACAAACATTTTCATACTTAAACTAGCTTTCTTTCAAAGCAATGTCAAGTCTTAGAAATTATAAGTTTCACAAATTAAGACACATTAATACTTATGATCTCACCAGCTTTAAAGCTGATACTCGTTTTCAAAATTACTTGTATCCTCAGGTCATCATAGACAGGTACCGATGCAAGGAGAAAGGAAGATGAAGCTTATTCAAGACTTATCTTTCATTTTGATTTATGCTTTAGTATTTATCAAAATTTGACAGAATACAATTGTATAATAATTATTTTATTAATGCAATGGATGATGTTGTTGCTTGTTTACTACTTTACATTGTTGTTGATATTAAACATGACGTCCTCCGCCCCAGAACGTTTCCGCCGTTCTTGGTTTTGGGGTGTGACACGTTTCTGCCTTCGGTTTCGGGGCGTGACAGATTGGTATCAAAGCCCTTTTTTTATAGTGAACTAGTATACCAAACCTTACATGTTATAAGACTATAAACGCTAAGGCACCTAAGTGCTTTGAACTAAAAGTATACCTTTAAATATAAGTATTTTCAAAAGCATACAAGTATACCAAACCTTCGAAATCCGTAACTACAAGTAGAACAAAACATAAGTAAGTGGGTGTTGTACGCCGCGGTTAAACCTCGGCAGTTATGTAGTCGTGTCTAGGATTAATATAGCCTGGCCAACTATATTCATTCGAGACACGGCCAACATGTTCTTGGGAGTGACTGTGGTATGCGACATGCCTAAAACTTACCGAATACCCAAACAACGAGCCATCGTTGCAGCGAATCATGAAATACTATGGGAGTATTTCTCGAGCCAAATCCGTTATAGAGATCCTCATTCCAACGTTGCTCCATAATCATTCCTTTAGCGATAATTTATCTGCTTTGATAATTCATTCCTGCTTTATCGTTTAATAGAATTCTATGTCTGTCATAAAGAGATATCCCTTGTTCCATATCTCTTAATTCAATTCAGAGGACTTATGATCCTCTCTTTCCTGATCTTTTTAGATCAAGATGCCTCCAAGAAAGAGACCCAGCTCAAAGAAAAACAACAACCCTCCGCCACCACCGCCTCCCTAATTTGATCCTGTGATGTTCCAGACAGTTGTTACTGCCGCAGTGGCAGCCACCATGTCTCAAATGAACCCCAGTGGTTCAGGAGGTGGTCCCCATCCCCAAAACCATGATGATAGCCAAGGACACCTGAAAGAGTGTTCCTATAAAGATTTAATGAACGCGAAACTCACATCCTTTGATGGAACTAGAGGTGTCATTTCCCTCATCCGATGGTTCGAGAAAATCGAATCAATCTTTGAAATCTGTGCTTGTTCGGAGTCTGATAAGGTGAAGTTCGCCGCTTGTACGTTCACTGATAAAGCCTTGACTTGGTGGAACGGCCGAGTCAAATCCCTAACCCTACCGGTAGCCAATGCCACGGGTTGGGAGGCCATGAAGGAACTTCTTCTTGCAGAGTACTGCCCTTGGGGCGAAATGCAGAAGCTAGAGCACGAACTCTGGAAGCTGAAGATGAAGGGTTCCGATATCGTCGCCTATACCTCTAGATTCGATGACTTGGCGCTACTCTATTCGGGAATGGTTACCCCAGAGAGTATTGAGAGGTTCATCTAGGGGTTGACCCAGCCAACCAAAGGAAATGTCTTGGCTGCAAAGCCAGACACCTATGACAGCGCTAAATGTCTGGCGCAAACCCTGATCAATCACGAAGATAACCCTGATGAGGAGACCACCACTCCTGAGCTGGTTAAGAGTAGTGGTGGAAGTAAAAATGAATTCTGGAACAAGCGGAAGGACCAAAGTACACAAGGATCCTCTAAGAAACAACAAATGGTAGCAGTCCACGCTGCTACTGCCCTGCTGCTGTTTCTCCTGTTGGATCCACTGCTCAGACTCCTACCAGCGGATATATCGGTACCCTTCCTTGGTGCAACAAGTGCAGCTACCATTACCGTACTCCCGGGGCATGTCGTGAACGTCTCTGCAACAACTATGGCAAGAAGGGCCACCTTGCTCGAAGCTGTAGAAAACCAATCCAATGAACTAATAAATCTTCCGGAGCGGGTGTCGGTCAGGCCTGCTATAATTGTGGTGAAGTTAGGCACTTCAAGCAAAACTGCCCTAAAGCAGCAACATCTGGCAACACCAGGAGAGTCCTAGCTATAGGATAAAATGAGGCAGCCACCGACCCCACCGTTGCCATAGGTATATTCCTCCTCGATGAATCTTATGCCTGTGATCCTTTTCGATTCTAGTGTTGAAAGAAATTTGCTAACTATCCTTTCAAACACCTTTCTAAACTTAATCCTTCGTTAGCAACCGAAACGTGTACCATCAAGATAGCTAACCAGTGAGAAAGAGAACGCTAACGTCATACCCATAGGTTGTATCCTTAATCCGGACGATTATTCTTTTCCATTCGATCAAATGGCAAACTTTTCATGAAATGCCTTGATGCTATCATTGGCATGAAATGACCGGGTCTCATTCATGCAGTTATTCTTGGTTTCAAAAAGGTCGTCCGTCTAAATCTTTTCTCTGACCCAATTCTCATGATCTTTGGCAACAAACCTAAATCCAACCTTCGCATCACTTCGTGCATCAATACTTAAAAAGATTCCCCGAAAGTAGTGCCATGCATTCCTCGTCCATGTGATCATTAGGAAACAGGAAGTCTGCAACTCTTTCCATGATGTCCTTCCTGATGATATCCCGAGAATTCCTTCCGAACGTCTAGTCAAGTCTCGTATCGACCTAATCCCTGGAACTACCTCGTAGCCAAACCTCCATGAGGATGATGTGTCCAAGACAGCGGTCAGGGCTCGATATGGTCACTACGAGTTAGTAGTGGTGCCCTTCGGTCAAACCAATTTCCCTGGTCATGTAGTAAGCAAAGCAGCCATACCCGCGGACCTTTCCAAAAATCAAAGCGATAGAGACTTAGTCGGCACCGAAGATACCCATAGAAACCCGTCAATTCTTGGGTCCCGCCGGCTATTATCTCAGACCCACCCAGAAATTTCTTTCAGAATCATCAAACCCTTAACTATCCTGCCACATGAAGATGTACCCTCTTGTTGGAGCTTATGACCTGTTGAAGGTCTTATCCCAGAAAGGCATGATATGCTTTGGGAAGCATGGAAAACTTCATCCATGATACATCAGACTTTTCGAAATCCCCGCCAGAATCGGAACCGTGAACTACAAACTTCGACTATCTCAAGGACTTAGTAGTATCCATCCTGTCTTCCTCGTCTCGAGTCTTTAGAAGTGCCTGCCCAACGAAACCCTAGTAATTCCAAAATCAACGAAAGTCTGAATCCCCATGGAAGAACAAATTGAGATCATGGATCGAGAGATCAAACGTACGAACCAAAGCCGCATCCCGATAGTGAGGTTTCGCTGGAATGTCAAGCGGAGACCCGATTCCACTTGGGAGCGTGAAGACCCGAATCAGTAGATTCATCCACATCTCTTTTCAATTCGTGAACAATATCTTAATCTTTGAATTTCGGGACGAAATTCCCTCTAACGGGGGGATAATGTGACAACCCGAAGTTATTCTGTCGCCGTAACTCGTTCCGTCCGTAAAACCCGTCTTTAGCGATTGGTTCCGATTTTCTTTTTGGGCTAAGTTATTTAAATTTATATGTTTATTATAATCTCATGAGTGTCCAAACTCCTTAGAAACTCATGTAAAAGGCCCAAATTATTAATTTGGAAATTTTTAGAATCGGTCCAGCCGGGTTACGACAACTTAATCGGGTGCGACCAAAAGCCCCGTTTAACGTCGGTATCGGGTAGAATTCCACCGTGTCCCAAACCCGAACTATATATAAACTTGATTAAGCCTCATTTGAAGCTTTTTCACTCTCTCTCTAACCACTCTCCTCAAATCCAATCTAAGGGTCCAAAATCATCAAATTAAGGCTCCAAATCATCAAGGTAAATACCCTAACTCTTAGATTAGCATCCTTAACCTTCAATTTAGAGTTCAAATCATGGAATAGGACAATAGACATGTGTTTACGGCCATGGAACATTCTTGGGCCGTGAACACATATAAGTGGGGTTTTTGAGCCTTAAAACCCTTCCAAACCACCTTTGGAGCTTAGATATGGCTTATAGACTTCATGGAATGGACTTAGAACACCTTGAACTCAACTTTTGGGGAGTAAACATGAGTTTACTGCCCAAGAGCATGCTTGGGCCTTAAACTCATTATCATGGACAGTAAACTCCTTTTAAGGTGTTAAAATGCCATTTAAAGACCTCCTAAGCCTTGGATTAAAGTCTAGAAACATCCACAATCGATTTAGGGGCCATAAACTTGATTAAAACCACTCCTATTGGAGCTTACAACCGTAAACCCCCAAGGATAGGTTCCTGGGCCGTAACTCCTATACCTTAGCCAAATGATGCCCTAAATCCATTCTATAGCTTGTAAAATAAGTTCAAATCACATATGATTAATCTAGGGCCACCAAATCATGAAAAGAAAGGTTACTTAGGAGCTTACAGCCGTAAAATCCTAGTTCACAGCCGTAAACTCCCACTGATGTTTTCTTTGGTGGTTAAATCCATTCCTACGCCTTAGATTAAATCTTAGCAACTTTTCACATGTGATATTTGACCATATAGCACCTTAAAACCCATCAACCATGAATTCACGGACGTGAACTCATTTAGACATGGTCTTAGGGCCGTAAAATCCCTAAGGAGTTTACTCTTGAAAAGCAAACTCATTATATAAGCCCTATTCGTCCATAAACGCCACCCGGGTCACTCCAAACACTTGATTTGAAGTGTTTTCGCGTCATGGAGTGTAAAATCATATCTAATTAGTGAATTAAAGTCTAATTAGAGACATTTTTATATCATTCCATATTACATAGGAACCTTGCGCATTATCAAGCCCCGAACCGACGTCTAGCATCCAAATCGACTCGTTCTTCGACTGGTGAGTTCATACCCCTACACATTTTTCCGTGTTTTTCAATGTTTTCAGGGGAGGAATACAATCAAAACAATAAACGTTTTCAAAACCTAAAACTGATGTATTTCTATAAATATTTGGCTAACTTTTATATATCTTTATTCCTTATGTATTATGCAGAGCATAAGGGATGTTTTATTGAACATAAGTACCTGGATTTCAATTACAGTATAAGTAACAATCAAATTATTATGGGAATAATTTGGGATCTTTAGTTCATGTTCAATGAGCACAGATTTATGTAAAGTTATTAGATAAACTATGTCTGATTCAGTTTATCTCTGTTTAATTTAGAGTATATTGCCAGATAATTTCATTATATTTAACTGTTTTCACTGTATTATGTTTCAAAACGATTAGTATGTTTGATAACGTCTAAAAACACCGTGAATAATTTAATACTAGCTTGTGAGATTCGTCATTACCCTTTTGGGTTATCAGTAAATCCTCCCCGGAAGTGTAACCAGAGTCTCCTGGAGGGAGAGCGTGGAATTTGTGAATAGATCTATTCGGGACTGACAATGCCACACCTAAACTGCTAGCTACAGTTAGGCGAGCACGCCTGGGGTGACAAATTCTGGATATCGTCCGACGTCTGACGAACGTCAAGGAGGTCTCGGTGTCGTATCAGCATGGTTACCCGACTCACAATACGTATTAATATAAGTTTATTCACGGATTTGATTTTATATCTATCTTCAATCTATAGTTCTTATATCTAGTACGAGATGGTAGTCCCATGGTTTTGAATCTATATCTAGTACGGGATGGTAATCCCATGGTTTTGAATATATATCTAGTACGGGATGGTAATCCCATGGTTTTGAATCTATATCTAGTACTGGATGGTATTCCCATGGTTTTCAATCTATATCTAGTACGGGAACGTCAAGGAGGTCTCGGTGTCGCATCAGCATGGTTACCTGACTCACAATACGTATTAATATAAGTTTATTCACGGATTTGATTTTATATCTATCTTCAATCTATAGTTTTTATATCTAGTATGGGATAGTATTCCCATGGTTTTCAATTAATATTTCTATGTATTAAAAATATCTACTGTTGTACTGGATGGTAATTCCCAGTGGTTTTCAATATATAGTTTTATGTATTAAACTATACACTGTGGTATTTAACTAAACTTTACTTGTAGGAAAATAAGGGTTTTTCCTCGGATAATTGAACTGTACACAATCGGATGGTATAATAAACAAATAACTAAACTATACTTATAAGAAAATATGGGATTTTCTTGGATAACAAACTTTTTCGGAAAATCAAAGGAAACATGTTCATTTTTAGAAAACAAAACACTTATGAACTCACCAGCTTTATGCTGATTTTCAAACTGCTTGTATTCTCAGGTCCATATTAGACAGGTACCCAGCGACCCTTTTGGCGAAGACGGAGTACGTAGAAGACACGTCATTACTTTTGTTCATATGATATATATGTATAACACATGTAACTCTTGTTTTCAGACAATGTAAAGGAATCTATGTAATGTAAAGTTTTGTGTTTACTATGCTTACTATGTACATTGGTTGTGATATTCATGACGTCCTCCACCCTGAAACGTTTCCGCCTTCGGTTTCGGGGCGTGACAGATTGGTATCAGAGCCATTTTTTATAGTGAACTAGTATACCAAGCCTTACATGTTATAAGACTATAAACGCTAAGGGGCCTAAGTGCTTTGAACTAAAAGTATACCTTTAAATATAAGTATTTTCAAAAGCATACAAGTATACCAAACCGTCGAAATCCGTAACTACAAGTAGAACAAAACATAAGTAAGTGGGTGTTGTACGCCGCGGTTAAACCTGGGCAGTTATGTAGTCGTGTCTAGGATTAATATAGCCTGGCCAACTATATTCATTCGAGACACGGCCAACATGTGCTTGGGAGTGACTGTGGTATGCGACATGCCTAAAACTTACCCAATACCCAAACAACGAGCCATCGTTGCAGTGAATCATGAAATACTATGGGAGTATTTCTCGAGCCAAATCCGTTATAGAGATCCTCATTCCAACGTTGCTCCATAATCATTCCTTTAGCGATAATTTATCTGCTTTGATAATTCATTCCTGCTTTATCGTTTAATAGAATTCTATGTCTGTCATAAAGAGATATCCCTTGTTCCATATCTCTTAATTCAATTCAGAGGACTTATGATCCTCTCTTTCCTGATCTTTTTAGATCAAGATGCCTCCAAGAAAGAGACCCAACTCAAAGAAAAACAACAACCCTCTGCCACCACCGCCTCCCTAATTTGATCCTGTGATGTTCCAGACAGTTGTTACTGCCGCAGTGGCAGCCACCATGTCTCAAATGAACCCCGGTGGTTCAGGAGGTGGTCCCCAGCCCCAAAACCAAGATGATAGCCAAGGACACCTGAAAGAGTGTTCCTATAAAGATTTAATGAACGCGAAACTCACATCCTTTGATGGCACTAGAGGTGTCATTTCCCTCACCCGATGGTTCGAGAAAATCGAATCAATCTTTGAAATCTGTGCTTGTTCGGAGTCTGATAAGGTGAAGTTCGCCGCTTGTACGTTCACTAATAAAGCCTTGACTTGGTGGAACGGCCGAGTCAAATCCCTAACCCTATCGGTAGCCAATGCCATGGGTTGGGAGGCCATGAAGGAACTTCTGCTTGCAGAGTACTGCCCTTAAGGCGAAATGCAGAAGCTAGAGCACGAACTCTGGAAGCTGAAGATGAAGGGTTCCGATATCGTCGCCTATACCTCTAGATTCGATGACTTGGCGCTACTCTATTCGGGAATGGTTAACCCGGAGATTATTGAGAGGTTCATCTGGGGGTTGACCCAGCCAACCAAAGGAAATGTCTTGGCTGCAAAGCCAGACACCTATGACAGCGCAAAATGTCTGGCGCAAACCTTGATCGATCACGAAGATAACCCTGATGAGGAGACCACCACTCCTGAGCTGGTTAAGAGTAGTGGTGGAAGTAAAAAGGTATTCTGGAACAAGCGGAAGGCCCAAAGTACACAAGGATCCTCTAAGAAACAACAAATGGTAGCAGTCCACGCTGCTACTGCCCCTGCTGTTGTTTCTGCTGTTGGATCCACTACTCAGACTCCTACCAGCGGATATATTAGTACCCTTCCTTGGTGCAACAAGTGCAGCTACCATTACCGTACTCCCGGGGCATGTCGTGAACGTCTCTGCAACAACTATGGCAAGAAGGGCCACCTTGCTCGAAGCTGCAGAAAACCAACCCAATCAACTAATCAATCTTCCGGAGCGGGTGTCGGTCAGGCCTGCTATAATTGTGGTGAAGTTAGGCACTTCAAGCAAAACTGCCCTAAAGCAGCAACATCTGGCAACACCGGGAGAGTCCTAGCTATAGGACAAAATGAGGCAGCCACCGACCCCACCGTTGCCACAGGTATATTCCTCCTCGATGAATCTTATGCCTGTGATCCTTTTCGATTCTAGTGTTGAAAGAAATTTGCTAACTATCCTTTCAAAAACCTTTCTAAACTTAATCCTTCGTTAGCAACCGAAACGTGTACCATCAAGATGGCTAACCAGTGAGAAAGAGAACGCTAACGTCATACCCATAGGTTGTATCCTTAATCCGGACGATTATTCTTTTCCATTCGATCAAATGGCAAACTTTTCATGAAATGCCTTGATGCTATCATTGGCATGAAATGACCGGGTCTCATTCATGCAGTTATTCTTGGTTTCAAAAAGGTCGTCCGTCTAAATCTTTTCTCTGACCCAATTCTCATGATCTTTGGCAACAAACCTAAATCCAACCTTCGCATCACTTCGTGCATCAATACTTAAAAAGATTCCCCGAAAGTAGTGCCATGCATTCCTCGTCCATGTGATCATTAGGAAACAGGAAGTCTGCAACTCTTTCCATGATGTCCTTCCTGATGATATCCCGAGAATTCCTTCCGAACGTCTAGTCAAGTCTCGTATCGACCTAATCCCTGGAACTACCTCGTAGCCAAACCTCCATGAGGATGATGTGTCCAAGACAGCGGTCAGGGCTCGATATGGTCACTACGAGTTAGTAGTGGTGCCCTTCGGTCAAACCAATTTCCCTGGTCATGTAGTAAGCAAAGCAGCCATACCCGCGGACCTTTCCAAAAATCAAAGCGATAGAGACTTAGTCGGCACCGAAGATACCCATAGAAACCCGTCAATTCTTGGGTCCCGCCGGCTATTATCGCAGACCCACCCAGAAATTTCTTTCAGAATCATCAAACCCTTTACTATCCTGCCACATGAAGATGTACCCTCTTGTTGGAGCTTATGACCTGTTGAAGGTCTTATCCCAGAAAGGCATGATGTGCTTTGGGAAGCATGGAAAACTTCATCCATGATACATCGGACTTTTCGAAATCCCCGCCAGAATCGAAACCGTGAACTACGAACTTCGACTATCTCAAGGACTTAGTAGTATCCATCCTGTCTTCCTCGTCTCGAGTCTTTAGAAGTGCTTGCCCAACGAAACCCTAGTAATTCCAAAATCAACGAAAGTCTGAATCCCCATGGAAGAACAAATTGAGATCATGGATCGAGAGATCAAACGTACGAACCAAAGCCGCATCCCGATAGTGAGGGTTCGCTGGAATGTCAAGCAGAGACCCGATTCCACTTGGGAGCATGAAGACCCGAATCAGTAGATTCATCCACATCTTTTTTCAATTCGTGAACAGTATCTTAATCTTTGAATTTCGGGATGAAATTCCCTCTAACGGGGGGATAATGTGACAACCCGAAGTTATTCCGTCGCCGTAACTCGTTCCGTCCGTAAAGCCTGTCTTTAGCGATTGGTTTCTATTTTCTTTTTGGGCTAAGTTATTTAAATTTATATGTTTATTATAATCTCATGAGTGTCCAAACTCCTTAGAAACTCATGTAAAAGGCCCAAATTATTAATTTGGAAATTTTTAGAATCGGTCACGCCGGGTTACGACAACTTAATCAGGTGCGACTAAAAGCCCCGTATAACGTCGGTATCGGGTAGAATTCCACCGTGTCCTAAACCCGAACTATATATCAACTTGATTAAGCCTCATTTGAAGCTTTTTCACTCTCTCTCTAACCATTCTCCTCAAATCCAATCTAAGGGTCCAAAATCATCAAATTAAGGCTCCAAATCATCAAGGTAAATACCCTAACTCTTAGATTAGCATCCTTAACCTTCAATTTCAAGTTCAAAACATGGAATAGGACCATAGAAATGTGTTTACGGCCTTGGAACATTCGTGGGCCGTGAACACATATAAGTGGGGTTTTTGAGCCTTAAAACCCTTCCAAACCACCTTTGGAGCTTAGATATGGCTTATAGACTTTATGGAATGGACTTAGAACACCTTGAACTCAACTTTTGGGGAGTAAACATGAGTTTAATGCCCAAGAACATGCTTGGGCCGTAAACTCATTATCATGGACAGTAAACTCCTTTTAAGGTGTTAAAATGCCATTTAAACACCTCCTAAGCCTTGGATTAAAGTCTAGAAACAACCACGATCGATTTAGGGGCCGTAAACTTGATTAAAACCACTCCTATAGGAGCTTACTGCCGCAAACCCCCAAGGATAGGTTCCTGGGCCGTAAACTCCTATACCTTAGCCAAATGATGCCCTAAATCCATTCTATAGCTTGTAAAATAAGTTCAAATCACATATGATTAATCTAGGGCCACCAAGTCATGAAAAGAAAGGTTACTTAGGAGCTTACAACCGTAAACTCCTAGTTCACGGCCGTAAAATCCCATTGATGGTATCTTTGGTGGTTAAATCCATTCCTATGCCTTAGATTAAATCTTAGCAACTTTTCACATGTGATATTTGACCATATAGCACCTTAAAACCCATCAACCATGAATTCACGGACGTGAACTCATTTAGACATGGTCTTAGGGCCGTAAAATCCCTAAGGAGTTTACTCTTGAAAAGCAAACTCATTATATAAGCCCTATTCGTCCATAAACGCCACCCGGGTCACTCCAAACACTTGATTTGAAGTGTTTTCGCGTCATGGAGTGTAAAATCATATCTAATTAGTGAATTAAAGTCTAATTAGAGACATTTTTATATCATTCCATATTACATAGGAACCTTGCGCATTATCAAGCCCCGAACCGACGTCTAGCATCCAAATCGACTCGTTCTTCGACTGGTGAGTTCATACCCCTACACATTTTTCCGTGTTTTTCAATGTTTTCAGGGGAGGAATACAATCAAAACAATAAACGTTTTCAAAACCTAAAACTGATGTATTTCTATAAATATTTGGCTAACTTTTATATATCTTTATTCCTTATGTATTATGCAGAGCATAAGGGATGTTTTATTGAACATAAGTACCTGGATTTCAATTACAGTATAAGTAACAATCAAATTATTATGGGAATAATTTGGGATCTTTAGTTCATGTTCAATGAGCACAGATTTATGTAAAGTTATTAGATAAACTATGTCTGATTCAGTTTATATCTGTTTAATTTAGAGTATATTGCCAGATAATTTCATTATATTTAACTGTTTTCACTGTATTATGTTTCAAAACGATTAGTATGTTTGATAACGTCTAAAAACACCGTGAATAATTTAATACTAGCTTGTGAGATTTGTCATTACCCTTTTGGGTTATCAGTAAATCCTCCCCAGAAGTGTAACCAGAGTCTCCTGGAGGGAGAGCGTGGAATTTGTGAATAGATCTATTCGGGACTGACAATGCCACACCTAAACTGCTAGCTACAGTTAGGCGAGCACGCCTGGGGTGACAAATTCTGGATATCGTCCGACGTCTGACGAACGTCAAGGAGGTCTTGGTGTTGTATCAGCATGGTTACCCGACTCACAATACGTATTAATATAAGTTTATTCACGGATTTGATTTTATATCTATCTTCAATCTATAGTTCTTATATCTAGTACGTGATAGTACTCCCATGGTTTTGAATCTATATCTAGTACGGGATGGTAGTCCCATGGTTTTGAATCTATATCTAGTACGGGATGGTAATCCCATGGTTTTGAATATATATCTAGTACGGGATGGTAATCCCATGGTTTTGAATCTATATCTAGTATGGGATGGTATTCCCATGGTTTTCAATCTATATCTAGTACGGGAACGTCAAGGAGGTCTCGGTGTCGCATCAGCATGGTAACTTGACTCACAATACGTATTAATATAAGTTTATTCACGGATTTGATTTTATATCTATCTTCAGTCTATAGTTTTTATATCTAGTACGGGATAGTATTCCCATGGTTTTCAATTAATATTTCTATGTATTAAAAATATCTACTGTTGTACTGGATGGTAATTCCCAGTGGTTTTCAATGTATAGTTTTATGTATTAAACTATACACTATGGTATTTAACTAAAATTTACTTTTAGGAAAATAAGGGTTTTTCCTGGGATAATTGAACTGTACATAATCGGATGGTATAATAAACAAATAACTAAAGTATACTTATAAGAAAATATGGGATTTTCTTGGATAACAAAATTTTTCGGAAAATCAAAGGAAACATGTTCATTTTTAGAAAACAAAACACTTATGAACTCACCAGCTTTATGCTGATTTTCAAACTACTTGTATTCTCAGGTCCATATTAGACAGGTACCTGACGATCCTTTTGACGAAGACGGAGTACGTAGAAGACACATCATTACTTTTGTTCATATGATATATATGTATAACACATGTAACTCTTGTTTTCAGACAATGTAAAGGAATCTAGGTAATGTAAAGTTTTGTGTTTACTATGCTTACTATGTACATTGGTTGTGATATTCATGACGTCCTCCGCCCCGAAACGTTTCCGCCTTCGGTTTCGGGGTGTGACACTAAGGGGTACACAGGCTTGCTCCCTTCAGAGATAAACCCTAATTTTGGGGTTCTTACCCTATATAAGCATCATTATTACCTTCCTTTAGGTCTTTTAAGTCAACCTCCATCCCTTTCATCTACCTTGAAACCCTAAAATGCCTTAAGTGAGTCTTGGAGCTTGGAAGAGTGTCTGTGGTGGCTAGTGCAAGAGAAGGAGAAGGTTGAAGATTCACTATTTTGAAAGGAGCTTAGAGATCCAGTAGTTACATCATGTCTTCGTGATCTTGAAGGTATAAAGTCTCTATCTTTCTCACTCTTTGGTTAGATCTTCTTTTAGGTTTGTTCATAGTCTTTTTAGCCTCTTTTGGTGGTTCTTGTGAGCTATGGTTGTTTCAAAGGTTTGATCTTGTGGATCTAGACATTTTAGGTGTCCCAAAGGCATAAAAATGTTATCTTGATGGTTTATTTGGACTCATGCATGTGTTAAGACCTTTCATTAAGCTTTTTGAGCTCTAGAGTCCCATTAAGCCATTTATGCAAGTAAAGTTGCCAACTTTATGTGATAAGTCATCTATGGGAATTAGAACTGAGAATTTAGAGTGAGGGCTTAAGTGATTAAGTGCTTTTTGGAATGGTTGGGGTTTAGAGGAGTACGTTGGGCATACCCATCTGCTACGATCTGCGTATTGGCCTCGAAGTGTGTACGCTGGGTGTAACAACTGAGTATGTTGGGCATACTCGTCTAAGTTGTGTTTACTTGAATTTTTGACCTTTTTGACATTTTACCATTGATCAAGAGTTGACTAGGGTTGACTATTCATTAATTCGGGCCATTTTCGATATTGGGCTTTCTCGGAATAGGTCCATGATGAATTTGGGCCTTATTGGGCGTTATGGTGTCATTTTAGGTTTGGGCTATCGTTTGGGCTTATATTGCTTGGGGTTTTGTTGGACCAGCTGTAAATATGTGTTTTGGAGTAGGAAAAAGTTTTTGGGATATAGGGTAAGACCCATGTAAGGGTTGAGCCCAATTTTGGAAAATTGGGCCATAAATGGGCTTTGGATGACTTTTGGTTTGTTGGCCTTTATGATAGGGAGTTTGGGCCTTAGTCTTGGACCAAACTAGGTGAGAGGTAAAATGGTCTTTTTACCCCATGTTTGGATTATTGGATTTGGTTTGGAACCCAAATATTAATTGGGTGTTATTTGTTTGATAGTGCGGGCATTCTAGCGGATCTGGAGTCGGAGATTTTTTCATGGGTTTAGTTGTTGAGGTGAGTCTCTCACTGTTCTATGGGTCGAAGGAGCTAATTTCAGCCCATTTGATTTATGTATTATAGGAAGACTCGGGGTGGCCCTTGGCATTTGTATGAAAGTCCATGATGTGGCTCTTGGCAATCTTTATGCAAGACCAGAGTCTGAACTCTGACAGTTAATTGGTTAAGTAGTTGTAGATTGTATGCTAGCTATCTTTTTGATGCCTACATGGAAGACCAGGAAGTAATGCTTGATCTAGATATTATTTATTTCTCAACATTTTAGGGTTTGGACTGGAACTCGATGAGTTGGGGAGATCCAACTCGTCGTGTAAGGATCTTTATGGACACAGGATTAAGGGTCTACTCGACGAGTTGGAGAGCCCCAACCCGACAAGTAGACGATGGAAAGGAAAACCCATAATTTTTAGGGTTTGCACCCTATTTAAAGGCCTTAAGCCTCATTTTTAGCCTCCCTCATCATCCTCTCAGTCCAGTGAAACCCTAAATCGTGTCTCATCTCCCATTTTTGATTTTTTGTGAGTTAAAAGAGTGTGCACCTTGGTGTTTCATGAAGGAGTTGAAGTTGATGGTGTATAGTTGAAGGGAGAAGCTTTAGATCCGAGGATTTCTCAATTATGGCGGCTATATTAAGGTATAAAGTAGATATCTTGACTATTCTTTTCATAGATCTCGTCCCTTAAAAGTTTATGGCCGTTATTAGCTATTTTGGGACCATTCTTGGATTTGAGCATGTTATGAAGATATGGCTTCAGATCTGGAAATCTCATGACCCTTGTGGAACTTAATCAATTATTGGCCCTTCTTCATGCTCTAAGTCCCTTGATAAGCTTTGTTTGAGTGTTTTAGCCCTTTGATGCCTTCCATGGATGTAAAGTTAGCAACTTTACGTGGCATCTTAACCATAGGGGACCAGATCTGTAGTTTGGGACTTTAGTTTTGACTGGAAGGGGCTGAATATGTTAAGACTTGGAAAGCTCGTCAAGTTGCCCTGACAAATCGATGAGTTGGATCGGGTTTTCCCGCTTTCTGGATACTGAGCAAACTCGGCGAGTTGATAAGGTAACTCGGTGAGTTAGCTAGGGTTTTTCCCAGTTTTCTGAATACTAAAGAAACTCGACGAGTTGCCAGATGTACTCGAAGAGTTAGGTCAACATGGACTGTTGACCTTAACTGTTTACTTGTACTGGCACTAGGGTTGACCAAGTTTGACTTTAAGGGTATATTTGTTAATTCGGGGCTTTGTTGAAGTTAGTTGTAGGGTGGTTGTAGGCGGTTAAGTTTGAAGTTGTGAGTTGGGATTTGATTTTTACCGGTTCAATATTTCTAGAGAGGTGAGTCTTCTCACCATACCAATGGGTCGTAGGCACCAAGGCCATCCCATTATGTGATATGTGGATTGTTAGTTGGTTATGTGTTATGTTGGTATGATATTTGCATGGAAGACCCTGAGGGGTTTCTGTGGTAGTAGATTAAGACCATGTGGGGGTTCCTATGGCATTTGGTGTAAGACCTTGGAGGGTTTCCATGGCATCCTAGTATGTTTGTATGTTTAGCTTGTATGATATTTCTTTGGTTAGCTAAGACCATGTGGGGGTTCCTATAGCAGTTAGTAAAGTCCATGTGGGGGTTCCCTTGGCAGGTAGTTAAGAACATGTGGGGGTTCCCATGGCAGTGGATTATGACCACATGGGGGTTCCAATGGCACCCGGTAGAAGACCTTGGAGGGTTTCCATGGCATCCTTATATGTTTGTATGCATGACTTATTTGATATATGTAGCCGATATAGCTAATATGGGTTATGTGATTATGTGGATTGTGTGGGGTATGCTCCGGGGAACTCGTTATGCATTAGCTTACAATTTGTTGGTTGTTTTAGGTACTTTAGGATCTAAGGGCAAGAGCCTGGCATGATGGTGCGACATGCACTCTCTGGCGTTTCATTTTGGACACTCTAATTTTACGAATTATTTATCTGATGTTATGGATTTTGAAAACAAATGTGTTTGGAATTTATATCTTTTGGAAATGTTTTGGTTATTTAAAATGAAATTTTTTTATTGGAAATGTGGGTTCTTACACGTGAGGTGGTTCATGGTACTTGTCTGTAAGACCTAGAGTTTTGGACCCCGACTTGGCAAGAAAGACCTTGATACGGCTCGTGGCATAATGACAAGACTATGGTTGGCACATAGCACCTCCTATTGCATGTTTGATATGTATTTCTCATATGATGTGTATGGTATGTGGTATTTGGGGAACCCACTAAGCTTTATGCTTACAGTTTGTGGTTTATGGTTTCAGGTACTTTTGGTTCAAAAGGGAAGAGCCCGACTTGATTGCAGCGCTTACACCAGTGTTTTCCATAATTCGTGATTTTGGGAATGAACTCTGATAATTGCTTTATTTTCAAATATTTCTAAATGTTTGAATAAAGGATAATGAATGTTTGAACATATGTTAGAAAAGAAATTGTTACCTTATAATTTTCGGGACGTTACAAGTTGGTATCAAAGCCTTGGTTTGAGGGATGTGGGCATACTCTCGGGTGTGCCTGAACAAAAACTGAGGGTTTAGTGAAGATTTTGAGATAAAAATTTATTTAAAAAGGAATTTTTAATTAAAGAAAGGGGTGTGATACGTGCAATCGGCCGAGCTCAAGTAAGTAGTTCCCAAAATACCAATACATGTTTATTATGATGTATGATATGATTGTGAAAAGTACATGCTAGATTAGGGCTAAGGATATGCTCAGTATTATATGATAGGAGAGATGACTTTATATGCCTGATTTTATGAGCTTTAGAATTACATGCTACTATGGATTCCAAATAAGTGGATAGAATGTCTTGTTTAGTGTATGCTGGTTAGATTTTCCGTTGCCTGAATGTTGCTTGCTTTGTGCTTTTTGGGGCTCTTAGCAGTGTGGATCAACTAATAAGTGAATATGCTAAGTCACATGCGGCACGGGTTAAATAATCTTAGAGTGGTGGATCTGACCCTATTATGCAGCTCTTATTTGAGTCCAACCGTTCTAGGGTTGAGTCTTCTACTCGAAGGATTATATGATATCTGTTACATGTGACTGTGATCATGAGGTAGTTAGTAGACATTCGTGGGAGCTTTTCAGCAGATGAGGTCAGGGTCAGGTCTGGAACCTAAGAGATCCTAGGATACGTTTCAATGGGTTTAGTGGCGCTGTTTAGTGAGTTTGGTGCATCAGTTTTAGAGGGTGACTTATAGGATTCAAGATGATTCCTGAGAAATCTATGGATAGGTGTGGAAGGTAGTATTGGGCCCATACTATTGAAAGCACATGATTCATACTCGGATCGAGGAGAGTCTTGGAGAATCTAAGAAGCTTATGTGAGGATGATTTTGTTCGATTAGGTGTTTAAGCTCAGAACCATAATTTATATGTACACGAATTGGTTGTAGCGTAGTCATTTTTATTGCCTTCACACTAGCGACTATACATGATGATTAATTGAGGAAGAGGTTGAATTTATTATTTGGAATAATAAAGTCGTATATAAAATGATTTATTAATATGTTATGAAAACAATCTATTAATTAGAAATCATGTTGTTTAATAAATATTAAATCAAAAGTTAATTTGGAATTAATTTTGGGTTTAAAGGAATTAATTAAAAGTTCAGGGGCTGTTTTGCAATTAATTAATAGTTGTGGTTTGGGCTCTTGGTTCACCCTAAGAAGGGTTGGCCGAAAATCTTAGGGAGGCCCTAAGGATTTTTTTCCATGGCCCAAGGAAGGGAGATCCATCGGCTGATTAGGCCCTAAGGTGGAAATTAAGGTTTCCCCCTTAAAACTCTAGCTTTAGGACTAAGGAACCTTAACTATAAAAGGAGCATCACCCCTTAAGATTTCGGCCATCCTAAGAAACCCTATAAAATATGAAATTTTGAGAAACTATCACCTCTCTCCTTCTCTCTCATAATCAACCCTTGCTTTGGTGTGTTTGTGACCCACTAGAGGTGCTACATTTGTGGCACCTGATCTCATAGTTAAGATCTTCAAGGAATCTATTGTTATTACTACATAACAATAAAGGTATGTACCTAACCCTAGTTTTATATTAATTTCGTTAATCATACATGCCTCTTAGGGTTTCTAGTTTTTGTGTTCAATGCTTGTATGTCTAATAGAGAAAACATAAAACCCATCATTGGTATTAGAGATATTGGTTTTTGTTTTCATTTAGATTTGATGCAATTGATTGAATTTGACAAAATTAGGGTTTATGGCAATTAAACCCTAGGCCTTGGATTTTTCGCCAATAGGGTTTCATAACCGTGTTTTTCGAAAATTGCAAGGATTTTAAATCGATTTCCTTTGGCCTCCATATTTTGACATCTTGGGTTTCTTAACCCTAGGGTTTTCGACAATTAGGCAAGGATGAAAACC
Source organism: Lactuca sativa (assembly GCF_002870075.4). Lineage (NCBI taxonomy): Eukaryota > Viridiplantae > Streptophyta > Magnoliopsida > Asterales > Asteraceae > Lactuca > Lactuca sativa. Next base: position 183,937,792 of record NC_056627.2, read on the forward strand.
TTGCCTTCCACTCCAAGTCCCATATTTCGAAAATCAATGATTTGATAGGGTTGTTATTTTTGGTAATTATCTTCCAAATTGTTTTACTAGACAATTATAAAATCTTATAAATCCCTTTCATATTTTCGAAATTAGGGGATAAGGGATTAAGTTAAATTAATTAATTTAATTTAATGGATAATCATTATGTATTTAATAAATTAATTAAAGGTTTAATTAATAGACAATTATTAAATCAAAGTTTTTAAATTTTTAAATTTGAATTAAAATTCATTTTAATTTTTGAAATGTTAATACATTTACAAACCCTAGTATTTTGAACATTTTGAAATACACCCTTATACTATATGTAATATTAAAGATTTAAATATTTACTATACGTATAAGACAAGTCACTCGAATCGCTAGTACACCTCATTCACGAAGTCGATCTATAAGAGGGATATAAGGAAACTACCTATAAAATGGCGGTTGAATGGGTGTCCACTCTCACCCACCGCTTTTCTTGATTGGTGGAGGGCCGTTAGCCGAACGGGTTTGATAAAACACTTAATTCTCATTAATAAGTATGGTGGAATAAATAAAGTAACTAAATGTTTTTATTAAACTCCAAATCTTAGTTACTTTAGAAAAATGTGAATTTGATGCTAATCCATGAAATGACACATTGCACTTTATGAAAGTCGTTAGTGGAGCGCATGTGGTTAACTAGCACACTAATATGGACTTATTAAGGGTAGCAATGGGTGTCTCGTAAACTATCATTGATTAACGCATCGTGGGTAGTTAACTGGCACATTAATTAGGTGATAAATGACATCGAGAGTACCAAACTAATTTGCATGGTTATTCACATCTTGTTTGTGATGCTCGGTATCCCAGGCACAAATGGAAAGAGCATAATCAAGAGTAAACATGCCATTGAATAGTTCAATGATTCTCAAAATATTTAGGAATTTCATTTAAAACCTATTTCATTTAAATTTTGTTTTTCATGGTGAAATTGGTAAATCGTCATTTGCCTACCTTTAAATAATTTGCAATTAGGTTACAGCATCCCTCTTCTAAATTGTGAATTATTTAGTTGGATCCTAGCCTTGATATTTAATTTGGGTGTTATATTGAGGATTTTCCTATTTAATAAAAACTTGTCCTTTTTCCTTTTCAAATGTCAACTTCAAAAAATGCTTTCAGTTTCTCCAACAACAACAACTCCTTCAACCATTTCTCGCTCTTCAGCATCTGCTCAAAATTCACTTTTGATGGCTCCAATTTTAATGATTGGATATGTAACATTAATATGGCTTTGCGCTTCAAGGACAAGGAATATGTTCTCAAAAAGTAGTTGAACGAGATTGATGAAATTAAATCTACTCCTGGAGAAATAACTGAGTATAGGAGACACTACAATGATTCTACCAAAGTGGCATGCATCATGGTGGCTACTATGAATCCTGAGCTGCAAAGGTTCTATGAAGAATATTGACCTTATGATATGTGTAAGGATTTGATGGATAAGTACCATCAACGAGCCCGTCAAGAAAGGTACGAGATAGTCAAGTCACTCATAACAAGCAAGATGAAGGAAGGAGAGTCCGTGACGACCCACTTGCAACGCATGCAACATTATGTGGATCATCTGTTGAAGCTCAATGTGAACTTCGATGAGGAATTGGATATTGGCATAGTCTTGCACTCATTTCCTAGCTGTTATGATCAGTTCATTATGACTTATCATCTGAACAAGGATGAAACCACATTGAGTCAACTCCAAAGCATGCTGAGAACCGCCGAGAGTGGAGGGAAGGGAAAGAGTATTGCCTGCAATGCTGCTGAAGCTACTCCCGTTTTGGCCATTGGGCATGGGAAGGGAAGAAGACGAAAGCTCCCTCAAAACAGAACGAAAAGGGAAAGTCTCATGCCTGGTCGACAAGGAATGGCCCTAAAGGCAAAGCTAGTTCCGATGTTCCTCCTGCCTCTGATCCCAAAGAGACAACTTGCTTCTAGTGCCATGACAAGGGGCTTTGGAAGAGAAGTTGCCTCAAATACTTGCAGGACATAAGGGATGGCAAGGTTAAGCCAACCTCAACAAGTATTTACACTATCCTATCTGAAAACTCATCACATTCTAATTCTTGGGTCCTTGATACAGGATGTAGTTTTCACATTTGCTCTGACTTGTAGGGACTAAAAAGAAGTGAGGATGTGGAGCATGGGAAGATGAACCTAATTATGGGTAATAGGAGATAGTCTCCTGTTAACAAGATTGGTGTTTACTCTTTAGTGCTTAGCAGTGGGTTGAGTTTAGATTTGAATAATAGTTGTTATTCGTCAGAAATGAAGAGGAATATTATTTCTTTTTATGGTTTATAAAGATAAGGTTTTAGATATTCTCTTGATAATGAGAATGGTTCTATTTATGCTTATTATAATGGTGTATTTTATTTTGAAGCATTACCTTGTGATGGCGTGTATGAAACTATGATGGTTATAGACAATTTAGGAAATAGTGTGTTGCAAATTCATTCATCTAATGGTTTAGACAAAGCATGCTTGTGGCATTGTCGTCTTGGACATGTCAACAAGAAGTGCATTGCTCAACTCTAAAAGGATGGAGTGTTGGAATCATTTGAATTAAGGTCAGATGATACATGCAAATCTTGTCTTTTTGGAAAGTTTACTAAATCACCTTTCAGTGGTTCTTGTGAAAGAGGTGAAGGATTGTTGGATCTCATACGCACGAATGTGTGTGGGCCCTTCAAATCCACCACAAGGGATGCAAAGCAATTTTATTTGACTTTTAACGATGATTATACCAGATATGGATATATCTACTTAATGAAGCATAAGTCAGAAACCTTCGAAAAGTTCAAAGAGTTCAAACATGAAGTCAGGAATCAATTGGGTAGGAAGATCAAGATGCTCAGATCTGATTGAGGTGGTGAGTATCTTAGTATCGAGTTGGACGACTATCTTAAGGAATGTGGATTTGTTTCACAATTGACACCTCCTAAGACACCACAACTTAATGGTGTGGCTGAGAGGCATAATGGAACCTTGCTGGACATGGTTCATTCCATGATGAGTCGAGCTTCACTTCCAGTCTCATTGTGGGGGTATGCCTTAGAGACTACCGCCCACATTCATAATCTAGTCCCAATAAAGAAGGTTGCCAAAACACCTCACTATATGTGGACATGGAAGGTTCCCTCATTGGCACGTATCAAGGTTTGGGGTTTTGAAACTTTTGTTAGATGAGAGACTCATGGCAATTTTGAACATCGAAGTAAGAGATGTATTTTCATCGGCTACCCACAAAATTCTTTTGGATACTTGCTCTACAGACCAAGTGAAAATGTAGTCTTTGTAGCACGAAGAGGAGTCTTTCACCAGAGAGAGCTCATATGCAAAGAGGAAAGCGAGAGTACAATTGATCTTGAAGAAATTCAAGAGTCAAGCAATGAAGGAAACTCAAACACTAGCGCTCAACCTAAGGAAGAAATTGATGTTGAACCGATTGATGAGTCATTACCTCTTATACGTTGCAACCGAGTTAGAATGACACCGGAGTTCTATAGTTTCCATATTACTACAGATGGTGATATGTTTATCAGTGGTAGTACACTACTAAATTTGGATGAGCCTTCTAACTACAAGGTAGCCATGGCGGGTCCCGAGTCTGCCAAATGGAAAGAGGCAATGGAGAGCGAGATCAAGTCCATGTACGACAACCATGTTTGGAATTTGGTTGATAATGTACCAGGTCATAAGATTGTTGGGTGGAAATGGATATTTAAGAAGAAGACCGACATGGATGGAAAGGTACACACTTTCAAGGCTCGACTGGTTGCGAAGGGCTTTACTTAAACCCAGGGGTTGACTATGATGAGACCTTCTCACCAGTGGCTAAGATTAAATCTATTATGGTTATGTTAACCGTAGCTGTGTTTCATGATTATGTAATCTGGAAGATGGATGTCAAAACTTCTTTCCTTAATGGAAAGCTGGCTTAGGATGTTTATATGAGTCATCCAGAGGGTTTTTTGGATGCTAAACACCCCAATAGAGTTTGTAAGCTTGAGAAATCAATCTATGGATTGAAACAAGCTTCTCACAGATGGAATCTTTTCTTTAACGAGAAGGTTAAAGAGTTTTTCCTCTCTAGAAATGAGGATGAATCTTGTGTATATGTCAAAGATACTGGGAGTATAGTCACCTTCCTAGTATTGTATGTTGATGACATACTACTTATAGGAAACAACATTCCAACCTTGCAGGAAGTTAATTACTGGCTTGGAAAGTGTTCAGCTATGAAGGATCTGGGAGAGGCTACTTATATTCTTGGAATAAGGATTTTGAGAAATAGGAGTAGAAGACTAATTGGACTTAGTCAAAGTACATATTTTGATAAAGTGATAAAGCGTTTTTTCATGGAGAATTCCAAGAAAGGAGAGTTTCCTATCTAGAGCAATACCAAGATGAGTACGACTCAAAGTCCGAGTACTGACGCGGAGATAGAAGAAATGACTTGAGTTCCATATGCTTCCACTATTGGATCGATCATGTATGCTATGGCATGTACTCGCCCTAACGTAGCTTTTTCTATGAGCATGGTTAGTCGATATCAGGGAAATATGGGTAAGGCTCATTGGATTGCGATCAAGAACATTCTTAAGTATTTGCGAAGAACTAAGGACTGGGTCCTTGTGCTTGGTGGCAGTGATAACTTAAGAGTTACGAGGTATAGTGATGCCAACTTTTAGATAAATACAGAAAACTTCCGTTCTCAGTCTGGCTGGGTGTTTACCCTTAACAGAAGAGTAGTGACTTGGAAAAGTTACAAGCAGGAGACTGTACTTGATTCTAGATGTGAATTAGAGTATACAGCTACGACCGAAGCATCAAAGGAGGCTATATGGTTGAAGAACTTCATTGGAGACCTTGGAGTTGTGCCAACCATTAACGAGTCAATGCGATAATGAAGGAGTGGTTGCCTTGACCAAGGAACCAAGAGATCATGGGAGATCTAGACATATCAACAAAAAATACCACTTTATCAGACATCGAGTAGAAGAACGACACCACGTAATAAAGAGGGTATCATCTGAAGAGAATCCAGTAGATCCCCTCACAAAGCGTCTGAGTAGGGTCAAGCACGTTCAACATGCAAGAAGCATTGATATGAAGGATGATATTAGTTTTAGTGATTAGATAGATATTTAGAAACTTTTAACAAACAAATGTAATTGACATATGATGATTAAATAAATGGAGATTTGCTTATAACTATTGTTTACTATCATTTGTCAATTTTTTATCATTGTGTTTCACTTTTGCATGTTTTACTTCCTGAATAATTGGATTATTCAAATATCCATAATTGATCATACTTTGGAAGTAAGTAGTGAATAAAGGCTATCATGAATTGGGTGGTAGATTGTCTAAATGTTTAGATGTAGGAATGATTTGTTGCAACATTCATGAGTACTTTTGAAATGGGGATTTAAGTATTGGATTAAACCCACGCTCAGTGAATTACTTCATGGAATTTATCACATGTAATTTTGAGACGATTATATTGTATAATCTTTAAACGGATATATGTGAGTTGTTGTTTACAAGTTGGTTATGCATTGATAATGTGTAAAAACATCTGTAACTTGGTTTTATATAACATATTGTTGTGCATGATTTGATGAGTAAATAGTGCAACCATATAAGTTGAATTTTATTTGTTCCTTTTTCGCTAAAGGGAAAAGCGATATCTTGGTCCCCTCGATGATTTTGTGTTGACTTATGTGTAGGGCCCGGTCACGATTGAATTGATGTGTTCGATTAAGTTCTTTTACATTACAAATCAGAAATTGAGAAACAAACTATTGGATGATGAGAATGATTATGTTCCATGTGATTTTTCCACGTGATATCTTGCAGAATGGAGGGTTATATGATCACTTATCTTAAGACACTTTACTGACTAGGTCAGAGTTCGACAATAGTTTGAGAGCTACAATTTGCTGGTAAATGTTTGAAGTTATATTTGCAATTATAGTTATTAAAATTATCCAAGTAGGAGACTGTTGGATTAGGTGTTTAAGCCCATAACTATAATTGGTATGTACTTGAACTGATAGTAGCATAGACCTTTTGGGTTGCCTTCACACTAGCAACTAGACATGATGATTAATTGAGGAAGAGGTTGAATTTATTATTTGGAATAACAAATTCATATATAAAATGATTTATTAATATGTTATGAAAATGATATATTAATTAGAAATCATGTTGTTTAATTAATATTTAATCAGAAATTAATTTGGAATTAATTTTGGGATTAAAGGAATTAATTAAAAGTTAAGGTGCAATTTTGCAATTAATTATTAGGTGTGGTTTGGGCTCTTGGATCACCCTAATAAGGTTTGGCCAAAACTCTTAGGGAGGCCCAAAGGATTTTCGTCCATGGAGTAAGGAAGGGAGATCCGTTGGCTGCTTAGGCTCTAAGCTGGAAATTAGGGTTTCCACCTTAAAACCCTAACTTTGGGACTAAGAAACCTTAACTAAACAAGGAGCATCACCCCTTAAGATTTCTCCATCCTAACAAAACCCTAGAAGAGCTGAAATTTTGAGAAGCTATATCCTCTCTCCTTCTCCCTCATAATCATCATCTTGCTTTGGTCCTCATATTCCTATGTATCAACCTATGGCCAACAATGATGTTGTTGGTCCCTTGAAACAAAAACCGGAGACTAGCTATGACGTTGATGACAAGAGACTGATTAATCTTCATGTCAAAGCCAAAGCTGCAATAGGAAACTCTCTTCCCTATCTTGTATATCAACTTGTGTAGAATTGTGACTCGGTCCATGAGATGATGGAAACACTGACAATGGCTTATGAAGGAACTATGGAAGCGTAAGTCACAACCATCAACAATCTCAATTGAAGATACAAGCACTTCTTCGCTTAATAAGGTGAATCACTAACCCAAACATTTAATAGGTTTAACTGTTTGGTTAATGATATGCACGGGCTAGGTGTTATCGTGTACTCTTCTTAGTAAGTTCTAAAGTTCATCAACTCTCTGGGAAAAAGATAAGAACATCACGCTGATGTTCTTAAAAATAATGAAAAGATCGACACCATGGATTTGAACTCCTTGTTTGGAAACCTTCGTATTTACGAAGAGACCAAAGCTCTTTGTAAAGATATCATGAAGGAATCCAACAAGGAAAAATCTGTAGATTTTGTTTCTCAAAAGAGAGAAATAAAGCACATTAGCGACACCAATATCTCAGATCAGGGTGAAGAAAGTGATGAAGACCTCACTAATGAACTTTTTTCCTGCGTTGAAATTATTGTCAAACGTTATGAAGAAAGTAGATCAAACGGGGGAAGAAGAGTTCTGTTAATGGGACGAAGTTCAGGAAGATCCACTTCAAAAAAAGAAAATATCAGGTAACTATTTTAATTGTGGAAGCCCTGACCATCTTTCCAGGGATTGCAAAGAGAAGAAAGAAGCTTAATGTGCTAAGAATTATGAAGTGATATACAAGAATTTGTTGGCTCACATAAAGAAGGAAAATATCTCTCTGCTAAAGGCGTTCGTTGAAAATAAGAGGATCATGAAGAATGGGTGGTAGAAGAGGAGACATTTGAAGATGAGAGGGTGAATGTTAAGGGTCTAATGGATCTTATCAATGAATCCCATGATGGTAATGTAGCACCCGGTTCCTGGTACGTAGTTTCATTCAAGTAATTGTAACATTTTGGCTTGGGACTCAGCGAGTTGAGGTCCAACTCGTTGAGTAGAATCGACTTTGGACGCGGGAGTTTAGTGACCTACTTGACAAGTCGGAAAACCGAATCGACGAGTAGGTGCTGTTTGGACAAAACACTAATCTGATGGTTTGCACCCTATTTAAACGAACTTATACAACCTCCATCACCCCTTTATGCTCCTAGAACACTCCATTTTTAAACCCTAACTGTGTTGTGAAAGATCTAAGGGCTTTTTGGTGATTTTGGTGGTTTGTGGTGGCAAGAAGGAAGGAAAAGCTTGAGGAATCAAGAGGTGACCAGAAGGCGTCAAGCTTGTGCATCATCTAAAGTTCTTGGAAGGTATAAAGTCGACACCTTGCTCCTTCTTGCATTAGATCCCTTTTTGGGGAGATTAAGGGCTTTGATAAGCCATTCTTGGTGACCAACCATGATTGCAAGCATGGTTGGGAGTTGAGGCTTCAGATCCAGGCTACTTAAGGAGTTAGAAGGTAGAAATGGACTGCCTTTGCACCCATGGAAAGCTGCATGCAACTTAAGAACTTCCTTTAGGGTCTTTTTAGCTCATAGTCCCATGCATGTACGTAATGTTCGTAACTTTACGTGCTAGATCGATCTTAGGAGCCTAGATCTATCATTTGGTCAACTGTGGTACACCAGTAATTGAGAAATGAGTGTTGGATGACCCCGACTCGGCGAGTCGTTCATGGGACTCGGCGAGTCCAAGGCTTGATGTCCCCAAATCTGTTAAGGTTTGAGGGGACCCAGTTCAGCGTTAGAAGGGTTTTAGAGGGTCCAAGGTGGTGGCCCAACGTATTGAATTTAGACATAGACCTGGAGTTCATAGGACTCGACGAGTACATGAGTAGACTCGGCGAGTCCAAGCAATCTCCCACCCATTGAAGATGAACTCGACGAACTTTTCATACAACTCGGCGAGTCAAGGTCATAACGTGTTCATAGGATGGGGATGAACTCGATGAGTTGTTCATATAACTTCGCGAGTTGGATGAAGGTTCACTCGAGGTTCTTTTAGAAGGAGGACTTGTCGAGTCATTGCTAAACTCGACACGTAGAAGCATGCAGAAGGTCAGATGAAAGAATAGGGACTCGACGAGTTGGCAGACCAACTCGGCGAGTCAGGTCAGCTGAAAGTTGACTTTGACGTTTACTTAGTCTAGGGTAAAATAGTCATTTTACCCTAAGAGTAGTTATCAGTGTTGAGAGAAAAACTTGGAGACACACTTGAACAAATGTTAGAACAAGTATATTGCGGAATAGTTAATATCAAAAGATCTAAAAGCTCAATAATAATATAGTTAGATTGTTAGATGGTTAGTTGTGGAAAGTAAAGAAATATAAATGACAACAATTGTTATATCAAGAATACACTTAAACTGATTCATAACAAGGAATGCATTCACTCCAAGTTAGTAAGGAAGATCAAGTTTAGTGATTAAGTCTAGAAGACTTACTCCGAAGAGAGGTTATGTTTCAGTAGCAGTTTAGAGTGTGAAGAGTAGTAAGATAGAGAAGTGAAGAAGATAACTTGGAGAAATATATTCAGAATAATTCACAAGTCATTGAGAGAAATAGTCGAGGAAGAAATTATGTGTATTAAGAAGTTAAAAGTTGTAGAAGTTGAAGTATTGCATACATTAGAAGGAGTCTCTAATTATAGAGTCTCAGAAATAAACTACTCTATAAGCAGCCGTGCAAGGCATGCTGGATAATAGAGTACATTACAAAAGATAAGTAAAGGAAATAACAAAAACTGCGGATGCTGAAGACTTGTTGACTCCGAATGCTGAGATGATTGCTGATGGTGAACGGTTGCAGTTGAAAGATGATTGCGGTACCTTAGTTCAAGAGGATCACTTTTCTGTTTCAACACTTTCCCCTAAGTGACCTCTTTAACTTCAGTTCAGGTGTCAAGTTTGAGAAACTTGATCAAAATCCACCAGAATTTTCTAACATTTTCAAGCCAAGTGATTCTTCTAGAAATTTCAAACTTGACTTCAGCAGTAGTGTGCTTTGATCTTTCTACTGCGTTCTTGTAGATGTCAAGTTGTTTCTTGGGCAGGTGTTGCATGTAATTCATTGGAATGAAGTATTTGACATTGTCTGTCTTCCGTTTGAAAATGATCCCAAGTTCAGGAAAGTTTGTTGCGCCTAATGATCTTTCTTCAAAGCCTTCGGTGGGTATTGGCACAGGTTCTAATGGGGTGAGATCAAACTTCCTGATGATGGTGGGCTGGATATCCACATCGATTTTGGCGAAGTCACAAACCGTGTCCCTTAGAAAGGATTTGGCTTTGTTGAGAGCCATTTGCATCTTCGGATGCTTCTCTGCCTTGTTTTGGAATACTCTGGCAATGAGGAATATTTCTTCGGATTCATGCTTGGAAAATCTACCTGAGTTCTTATGTAGTCATGCTCTTTTTTGGTAAGAGTGTACTAAACAAAGTCAACCTTCATGAATTTCCGCATCTTGTAATTTTTAACTGTGGATGGTCTATCGTTAGACCAGATGTTTTCCATAGAAGAGCCATGCTTCGCATAAAAGCGATTGAGTCTTTCAAATTTCATGGGCAGTTGTTTGTGATCGGGGAGACTGCAGTCAAATGATTCAAAAACTGCAAAATACTTGGCATTGGAAGAAATTGGAATATCCCAATAACCACCGGATGGAGGTTCAGCATACGTGAGATGTGGAGTGTAGTCTTCATCTAGTAGCCTGTGGAGCAGATTGACCCATGAGTTAATCAGTGACTCATCTATCATTGTATCAAATCCACATTCTCTCCAAATGAGTTTAGCAAGCTTGGCCGCTTTCCAATCGTGTTTCCTTTGGGTTGTGGCAGGAGAGTCTATGGAACTTGCTGATGACATATTTTCCTCAAGATTTTTGAGGTGAGGAGGAGTTTCAGTCCTATTGAGGATGTTGTTTTTAGGTGAAGAGTGAGGAGATGGAATATTTTGGGATGGTGGAGGTGAGGGCTGCGGAGTGGGAATTTTCTTTATGGTGAAGGGAGGACTTTGATGGATGGAGGTATCTGAGCGGTGAACTTCTTCATCACTTCCCCCTCTTGAGCGATGCAACGGAGGTGCTTCCTCAATCCATTGTTTAAGGCCATCCACTTTGGCACAGACTTCTTCAAAGTGAACTTTCATTGTCGCGGCCAGCTGGGAGTTGTTGGGAGTGGAAGAGTTGAAGAGTAGTTTGTGTATATCCTTGGTAAGCTGGAGGATCTCAGAGCCATGGAAGTTAGAGGATAAGGATTTTTGCATCCTGTTGATTGTTTCATGAAGAACAGAGATACTGGACTCATAGGCAGTATGAGTCTCATCTATCACCCTTTGAGATAGAGAAGCTTGGTCCGTGATGGCTGTTTGTAGATCTTGTTTGATTGCGGTTACCTCAGTGATGAGGCATTCCGCTGCAGCCATAAATTCTTGATGATCAGCCCTGCGGTTGGTATCAAGAGATCGGATCCCTATTTCGACTTTCAGAGAGATGCACTCAGCAGCCATATGCTCTCTCGTCTCAAGTCTTTCAACTCGTTCTATTAAGGACTGCGGTCCAGGAATATCTTTAGATGGAGGTTGAGTGGGTTTAACAGCAGCAAAAATTTGATCAACTTTGGCTTGGAGATTGAGGAATTCCTTTCTAGTGATAGCATCCTTCTTCTTCTTTTTCTTCTTTTCCTTGGGCTTAGAAGTGGAATGTTGAAAGCCGTTGGACTCTTCTTCTTCTTCGAACATCATAAGGTCGTCATCGGAAGGATTTGGTTTGTTGACCTCTTGGATGTCTTCATCATCAAAACTGAAGGTAGGTGCTGAGCTGAGTTCAATTGCTAGCTCTTCGTCTTGAGATGGGTTGACTGCGGTAGGTGGAACAGGAGTTGAAGTAGGAGGAACCTTTGAAGTAGCTGCGGCTACAGCTGTAGTTTGAGCTTTTAACAAGGTGTCTTCCATTTGATCCATCCAGATTTGAACCTTTTGGATTGTGGCAGCAGTATGGGCATTGCTGATGGCATTTGCCCAGTACTTGGCCACAGACAGGATTTCTTGTTCCTTCTGTTGTTGTTGTTTGACTTGTTTCTCCTTGCGGGCTTGGAATGCTCTTTTAAAAGTAGCATATTTCTTGATTTCGACATCAGTAGTTGGCTGATACCGACTCCAAGAGTCACTTCAATCTTCGCCGTCAATTCGTTGTGTTCGCACCAAGGTGTCCCTTGGGTTCACGGATCCTTGCACATTAGTGCTCACCGTGCCTAAACCACCTAAAAGAAATGGAAGCAGAGTAGGATTTCCTGGGCTTCCTTGGTCTCCTTGACCCGTGGTCAAGTCTGGCTTCGGCCCAGCTCTGGCATGGGCGAAAGAGATGCCCTGCGGATGGAGTGGTGTTTGAAGTGTTTGGGATACATGCAAAAGGATGGAATCTAACTCCTCGGAAGTATAGGTATGTAGCTGGGAAGCCCTGGAGACCTTAGGGCGATTTCTAGATTTATCTACTTGAGATATAACTGGGGGGCTGTCTCCACATTCGGATGATGAAGAGGATGAAACAATCTCACATGATGAGGTTGAGTGGTATTCGAGTGTTGTATTGAATGGATGTGCGGCCATCCCAAGGACTACCGGAGCCTGTTGAGAGGCTACAATATCAGTCCGGTCACGCATTTGGCCAATGGTTTCGGTTGTCGTTCTTTTCTTGAGGATAGCTATTGGTTATCTATCTTCCTCAGAATCACTTCTTGTTACAGTGGTGGGTTTGGTTTTTCGTTTCTTTGATGGTGCGGTTGGTTTTGGGGCATTCTTCTTAGGTGTGCTAGTTTTCTTTTTAGATGCCACGGTTTTTCTCCGTTGAGAGAGGTTAGAAAGTGTAGTAGCAGAGGGGGCTGCGGTACCCTCAGGAAGAATGGTTGTAGAAGGAAGAGGTGGGGTAGAAGGGTATGGGATAATACCCTCTGTGGCCTCTATATGATCTGAGACATCAGCAGTCTCAAGACCAAGCAAGGTAAGAATATGAGTGGCGAGCCTACGGATAGGTCCAAATAAAGTTTGATCAAAAGAGGGATTGTACCTTTTGAGATCCTTAGTGACAAAGAAGTTGATGTCACTGCCCATGTTGATACCTGCGTCCGCATGTAGATCAGAAATGCACAAAGACCAGAATCGAGCAAAGGTGAGCTCAGTTGGGTTCTCCCTGGGGTGCTCTTTGGGAATGTATTGGAGGAAATCATCTTAAAGAATCTGGCCATAATTGACATCGTGGCCCGTGTAGATGCTCCATACCAGTTCAAGGAGCTTTAAACTCATGTTGTCGATGCCTCCGGTCCTGCCAGACAGACAACGGATGACAAAGTGACATACGAACTGCCAAACCGCAGGCAGTTGGTTCTTCTTAAACTCACCAATCCCTCGGATCGGTTTCTGATAACCCATTTGGTAGAGTGTGGTGGTGATGTCAGATAAGGATGGTGTGAAGATCTTGATGGAGGGATGAATTAGAAGATTTATGGCATTCAAGAAATTTTCTTTGGTCAAGATGACCAAAGAATCATCGATGAGGTTGAGATGAACTTCTTGTGGGTTTTCCAGTGGTCTGTATGTAGAAAGAACACACTTGAAGGGTGTAGAAACGAGAACAACGTCAGTGAATGCGTCAGTGAATGCGTCAAATGGACCAAACAAGATATGGTTCTTGAGATACTTGATCATCAGTTTGGTTGGGGCATTGTATGATTGATGATCTTCAAACACTGCTCAGAAGTTGCTTGAAGCGATCGTTGGATATGTGGAACCAGTTGGATTCATGGAGCCTGAAGCCTTGGATTGCTTCTTTGATGCACATGATTTTGCCATTGAGAGATGAGAAATTGGAGTTCTTGAGACCTTAAGGGAGTTGGGAGAGTTGAAAGTATAATCGATTAAACAGAGAGCATAAACGATTTTAGAGAAGAGGATGGATTTATAAAGGAGGTAAAAGCATTTTAACCCTAGGTAAAAGATAGAAGGAGGTAAGAAGTTGAATAAGGTTTTAGGGGGGGGGGGGGAATCAATGATTCTAGGATTGAATCTCAGCCACACGAAGATGAAATGGGTTTGTAGAGATTTTTGAAAGATCTTAAAAGGGGTTTGCATTTAATGGCGGATTAGACACATGGTAAAACATCAGATAAACGTGGGGTGATGAGAGAGAAAGTTGTAACTGATGGGACGTGGAGAGGAAAGGACAAGTTCAAGATGGATTTATTTGGGAATCGTTCTTTTTGTCATCATCCCTAAAATAGGTCTGATATGGGGTTTATTCAGAAAGGGAATGTGACAGTTTCTAAAGGTAATGTTTGTATTTTATTTAATGAAGGATCATTCAATAGCACACAAAGATTCGAGAGTTAATGAATCTGTTGGAATTTATTTAAGACGATTGCGGATGAAATCATCATTGCGGTTGAGAAACTTCATCGCGGATGAACAAAGAAGGATTTCAGAGAGAATCTGTGAGAAAACACTTGTCCAAAGGTTAGAAATAAAAGATCATTAAAACCCATGAGAGATACGTATGACATATGGTTGCGGTACCTAGATTGCGGTACCAAAATAATCTATCATATGTAATTCTCAGTTAGAGCCGCAATGGAGACCAATGATGGTCTGCGGTAGCTAACACTTCATAAAGAATTGCGGGTCCGGATTCATCATTCCCAACATTTGTAAGAATGCATTGAGTTTTGTAGAGTCAAGAGCTTTTGTGAAAACATCAGCAATCTCTTCATGAGTAGGAACAAAGATGAGTTCAATATTACCTTTCAGAATATGATATTTGATGAAATGATACCGTAACTCAATATGTTTTGTCTTGGAGTGCTGAATAGGATTATGAGAGGTCGCTATAGCACTTTCAGAGTCACAATAAATTGGTATCCGCAGCATTCTGTACCTGTAGTCTAGAAATTGTGTCTTCATCCAAAGAACTTGGGAACAGCAGCTGGCTGCGGCCACATATTCTGCTTCTGCAGTAGATAGGGATACACATGTTTGTTTTCTTGAAGACCAACTTACAAGTCTTCCTCCTAAGAATTGGCATCCACCTGATGTACTTTTTCTATCGAGCTTGCAACCTGCATGATCTGCATCGATGAAGGCTTGAAGACTGAAGTCGTTGCCTGTGGGATACGATAAACCCATTGATTTGCTTCCTTTTTAAGATACCGAAGAATTTGTTTGGCTGAGGTCATGTGGGATACTTTTGGATCAGCCTGGTATCTTGCACATACACCAGTTGCGAAGACAATGTCCGGTCTGCTTGCGGTGAGGTACATTAGTGAACCAATGATACCTCTATAAGTCTTGTGATCCAGAGATTCTCCGGAGGGATCAGTAGAGATCTTATAACCGAAGGCCATAGGGACCTTAGCAGAAGATCAGTTGTCCATTGAATATTTCTTCAGAAGTTCGGTGGTGTATTTTTCTTGATGAATGAAAATTCCTTGCTGAATTTGTTTGACTTGAAGACCTAGAAAGAAATTAATCTCTCTATTCATGCTCATTTTGAATTTGTTGGTCATGAGCTTAGCAATTTCATCTACCATGCCTTGATTAGTAGACCCGAAAATGATATCATCCACATATATTTGTACCAACATAACGTGGTCACCATTTGCTTTTCTAAATAATGTGGGATCAATCACTCATCTTTTGTACCCGGATGAGACAAGAAATTCAGAGAGTGTCTCATAACAAGCTCTTGGGGCTTGTTTCAGGCCATAGACTGCTTTTTCAAGCTTGTAGCAATGGTCTGGAAATTCACTATTTTCAAATCCTGGAGGTTGCTGAAGATAAACCTCTTCTTTTAGTTCACCATTTAGAAAAGCACTCTGAACGTCAATTTGGTGTACCTTGACATTTTTGTGGGCCGTGTATGCTAGAAAGATCCGGATGGCTTCCATGCGTGCTACAGGAGCATACGTTTCATCGTAGTCAATGCCTTCTAGTTGACTGTAGCCCTTGGCAACAAGTCTTGCCATGTTTCTGATGACTGAGCCAGATTCGTCTAGCTTATTCTTGAAAACCCATCTTGTACCAACAATAGTATGACCTTGTGGAAGAGGAACAAGTTACCATACTATGTTTCTTTCAAATTCTTCCAATTCTTCTTGCATTGCGGCTATCTAGTCTGATTCAAGCAAAGCTTCTTTGATCGTTCTAGGTTCAACCGTAGACATAGATGCTGCATAATGGCAGTGATCAGATAAGTCCTTGGAAGACCGAGTCTGGATACCTGCGGATGGGTTGCCAATAATTTGACCTAGTGGGTGGTCTTTTGTCCATACATGAAGACGTGGAATCAGATGGGTTGGCAATAATTTGACCTGCGGTAGAAGGGATATCTTGGATGTCAGAGGAATCTTCGGTTGGAGATGGCAGTTCCCCCTGGACTTGAGAACATCCTGCTGAATCATCTTGATCTATTGGAGCAGAATTTACTTGAGGAATCGGCAGAGATTGAGGTTCCCTCTGGAATGTGGACGGGAGTTCCTCTGGAACCTGAGAAGGTTCCCCCTGGAATGCATATGGGAGAGTGACAATTCTAGGATCAGATCTAGTGTCAATATTTTCTATGAATTCATCATCTGAGTCCTCCGAAGATTCGTTTGATGGTGTAGCTTCACTTCGGGTATGAATGTAAGCATCATCAGGTACTAGAACCTCAACGGTTGCTACAAGATCCAGAGTAGAGCTTTCCCCCTCAACCGGAGAGGTGGAAGTATTGAGCGATACTACTTCAGATAGAGATGGTCCAGATACGTCGGCATGTTGTTGTTGAGCTGCGGGTGACACTAGAACTTCAGATAGTTTTGTTGTTTCAATAGGGTCAAAAAGATCATCATAGTTGATTTCAACTAGATTCAGAGGTCTAGAAGTGGCTGGAATGTCACTTTTCATGATTCCAGTGGTTTCAGTGGACGGAGGTGCAATGCGGATGTGAGAGTCATCAAATTTCACATCAAAGCTTTCAATGATCAACCTTGTTCTTCTGATGAGTACTCGATATGCAACCTTGTTAGTAGAATAACCAAGGAAGATACCTTCGTCAGACTTTGGTGCAAACTTGTTGAGTTGGTCTCTGTTGTTGATCATGAAACATCTACATCCAAAGATATGAAAGAAACGAACATTGGGTTTGCGATTGTTGAGACCTTCATATGGTGTTTTATTGAGACGCTTGCATACGATACTTCGGTTTTGAACAAATCATGTGGTTGCTACTGCTTCGGCCCAGAAGTAGAGAGGAAGTTGGGCGAAGTTAAGCATGGATCTGGCTGCTTCAACGAGTGTGCGGTTCCTTCTTTCCACTACACCATTTTGTTGCGGTGTATAGGGTGCTAAAAAGTTATGAGAGATGCCTTTGGAAACTAGGAAACTGTTCAGAAGATGATTAGTGAACTCAGTTCCATTATCACTGCGGATGCGTCTGACTAGAAGCTTGATCTGAAGTTCGATTTCTTTGATGAAGTTAATGAAGATTTGTGGTGCCTCTGATTTGAGTCTGAGAAAGAAGACCCATGGGAAGCGTGTGTAGTCATCAACAATAACCAGTATATACTTTTTGTGGTGAAGACTGGCTATGGTTGAGTGACTATAGAGATCAATGTGTAACAGCTCCAATGGTTCAAAGATAGAATAATCCATTATTAAAGGATGACTTGCTTTTGATTGTTTACCGCATTCACACGCTGGACAAAGAGTATCGTTGCTGAATTTGAGAATGGGGAGACCACAGACTAGTTCTCCTGTGACGAGGTTGTTGATGTACCGAAAGTTGAGATGAGCTAGCTTGCGATGCCATAGCCAGCAGACTTCGAATACAACTTTGGACAGAAAACACAGCTGCGGTTTACCAATGATGAGAGAAACATCCAGAGGATACATCGTGCCTTCGGAGCGAGATTTTATTAAGCAAGTGCTTCGATCACTTGTCATTATGTAACAAAACTGATCATCAAATTCAACACGATGTCCTGCTTTACATAGTTGGCCAACACTAATAAGATAGTGTTTAAGGCTTTCTACATAAGCAACCTTCTGAATGGAAAAGTTCCCCATAGTGAGAACACCGTAACCTCGGATGTCACTGTTTGCATTGTTGCCAAACGGAACATTTCCACCATTGCATATAGGCCTGAAATCCCGAAGGTACTCTAACCTTCCGGTCATGTGCAAGGAGCAGGCACTGTCAATTAACCATTCTTCTTCTTGTTCCTCCTTGCACAAAGCCTAAGAATTGCACGGTTAGTTTAGGCATCCAAAAAAGTTTGGAGCCAGGGATGATTGATATATTCTTAAATGATGCATGGTCCGAGGTTGCATGGACAGTTCTTTTGTCAACTTTTAGACCTAATCCTGGGTGTTTGTTCAGATTTGGATTATTACGAGGTTTCTGAAAAGTACGAGATTTCTGACTTTGATTTAACTTGACATGAGATAAGAACTTTTGACAGCTGAACTAACATTTACAAAAAGAGGGTTTGTCTTTGAATCTGACATTGTGCTTGGTCAGCGGTTTATAGGATGAATTGGACTTGGTATTGGTCTGAGGTGGGTAACTTTTGAAAGATTTGACATTTGATTTCTGAAAAGTTTGTTTTGAACGAGGTTTAGCACATGTAAATCTTTGAGTTCCTTTAGGTGGATTCGGCAAAATTCCTTTCCACTTGTTTTGATGTGATTTTAAAATTGTTGGAGTGGGTAAAATTCCTTGCCATTTAGGGTCATTTTGGGAATAGACCTGAAAAACGTAGTTTCTTACAAGTTTGACACCTTTTTGGGTTGGTCAAAAGTAGCAGAAATGACTTTTGAAAATGAAATTCCCTTTTTGTTTGTTTTCATGAAAGAAGAGTTTTTTGAAATGTAATTTGTGAAAACAAATTTTTCAAGACTCCTGGATTTTGGAATTCTCACATGTTTCTTGTTTTTTGAAAAACTTTGTCTGCTTTTGTTTCGAGATCTAATTTCTTCTTTGAAAGCTCTTTTTGCCAAAGATTTTGGTGAACCGTAGTCATTGTTATTCAACTGCGGTTTCCCGAGATTTTTTGAACGATTTTGAAAACATGGACTAGAATCATCAGAACTTGAGGATTCTGGAATGTGAGAGCATTGACCTACTTCAAAATTTTCTATAGGTAACTCATGAAAAATTGGCTGAAGTGTTGTAGTTCCTTGAACTGATGGTTTTTGCAAAGATGATTTGACTACTGCAGAGTACGTTTTAGATGAGACTGCGGTGGGACAATTATGGGACAATTTACTATAGTGTGGAACACTGTGGTCTGAGGACAAAGATGGAAAGTCCTTTGAGACTTCAGGGCCTTCAACAACAATTTCTTCATCAACTACGGATGAAGTTTGAGAATTTGAAAGAGCGGTGCCATTGATGGGAGTTTGATCACATGTGTGACTAGACTCCTTGGGCACAATTTCCTCAATGACACAATTATTGCTCAAATTGTGTAATCTACCGAAGTGAGTTTTGATATCTTCGGGAAAAGTATTGTCATTGACAGGGAAATGAAATTCTCTATCAGGAGGGACATACACTCTGTCTTTGTTGAACCGGGGTGAGGAATCCATTGCGGTAGGATACCCATTTGACCAACCCCAATTATATGTATTGTCCACGGTTCCATTGTTAACCAAGTTTTCAATAGCCTCACTTTCATTAAACAATTTTTCAATTAAGAGATTTAAGCGTACAATTTCTCTCTAAGCTAAATCTCTTTGGTTCAAGGCTATCTCTAATTGGGTTTCACTTAACATTCTAGCATCTTTCTCTAACTCTAGATCCCTCTCTAACATTGCTCTCTTAAGTCTCTTGTTATCCAGTCTTCCTCTCACATGCAACATTTCTTGGGACACAATGTTCTTCTCATCTAGGGCTTTGTTATAGTCTGTAAGGACGGCAGCACAAGTGTCATTAAGATCATCTATGTATGGTTGACAGTCATGCATGCTATAATTTAAAGTTTGGATCAGGAGGTTTAACTGTTCAACGATGCTTAGAGTCCCATCCTTTGCCATGTAGCAGTAGTTTTTGTTCAACATTGCTGACCCATCATCATCCGCAGTGGCCAACATGCAGATTTTCCCTTTTCCCTTAACATTGCTGATGGTCTCTTCTTCATCTACTGATGACCAAACTTGATGGTCTCTTTTATCTTGAGCCACATATGCCCTTGCCTTTTCTTTTTCTTCCAACTCTTGAGCCATTCTAAGATAGAATGCTCTGTCCCTGACTACATTGGCCTTACAATCTTTTGCGAAGTGATTTTCTTTATTGCATTTGTGACAAATCACAACATCTGTCTTGTCTTCTAATTGAGTACCGGAGTCATTGTTCTGAGGAGACTGGGGTGCCTCCTTTGGTTGATTGTTCTGAGAGCCTTTAGGATATCGAGAATGGTTGTACTGAGGACCGAAGTTACGGTTGAATGGAGGTTTGTTGAATTGTTGGTTCTTGCGGAAGGAAGAAGGTGGTATACGGTTGAACTGTTGGATAACCAGAGCAATAGCCTTCTGAAATTCTTCTTCATCATCATACTCAGAATCCGTTTCGTATGACTGTGGTGGTGTATCATATGTTGAAGAGTAGGGTGACTACGGTGGAGCTTGTGCTATGAGAGCAAGTGGTCCTCCGAAGTCAACACAGTCTTTGAGTATAGTGGATTCTTGTGCTTGGAGTTCTCCATAGAGTTTGTAGAGTGATAAAGAGTGAATCTTCCTGTCACCTTGGACTATCATTTTGGCCGTAGTCCAATGTCTTCCTAACCCATTAAGGAACTGGAGATTGGTTTCATGGTTGCTGCGGATGGTACCAACATTTGATAACTTTGTGACTATCAGGTTGAATCTCTTGAAGGACTCTTCCAAGCTTTCACCCGCATGAGCTTTGAAGTTGTTGAAGTCGTTGAGTGCGGTAGTGATTCTGAGCCTTCATACAGGTTTTTGAGTACATCCCATATCTCTTTTGCTGACTTTCAGTTTATGATAATGTCAAAGTGTTTAGGAGCAACACCACAAGAAATTTCATAAAAAACAACAACATCATTTTCCATTTTATCGAGATCATCCTTGGTAGGAAGGCTCATGGTTGGTTGACCTCCTTCTAGTCTGGTTGCCGCGCCGTCAGTTTGAACTGGTGTGAGGACTGGAACGTGTGGTCCTTCTTCCACGGATCGCCATACATCTCTACCCAGTCTTCTTAAGTACCTCTCCATTCTTTGTGACCAGTGATGATATTCATTTGCTACCAGTATTGGAGCTCGATTAGAACCACGAACACTATTGGAGACATTTAGAGATAACGATTGTGCCATTTTCTTTTTTTGTTTTTGTTTTTTTTAGAAGTGAGCTTTAATGGTATAGAAGGCTTAATGAGAAATCGGAGTTTCGATATTCAAAAAGCAACCAATTTGGCTCTGATACCAATTGTTGAGAGAAAAACTTGGAGACACACTTGGACAAACGTTAGAACAAGTATATCGCGGAATAGCTAATCTCAAAGGATCTAAAAGCTCAACAATAATATAGTTACATTGTTAGATGGTTAGTTGCGGAAAGTAAAGAATATAAATGACAACACTTGTTATATCAAGAATACACTTAAACTGATTCATAACAAGGAATGCATTCACTCCGAGTTAGTAAGGAAGATCAAGTAGTGATTAAGTATAGAAGACTTGCTCCGAAGAGAGGTTATGTTTCAGTAGCAGTTTAGAGTGTGAAGAGTAGTAAGATAGAGAAGTGAAGAAGATAACTTGGAGAAATATATTCAAAATAATTCACAAGTCATCGAGAGAAATAGTTGAGGAAGAAATTATGTGTATTAAGAAGTTAAAAGTTGTAGAAGCTGAAGTATTGAATACGTTAGAAGGAGTCTATATTTATAGAGTCTCAGAAATAAACTACTCTATAAGCAGTCGTGCAAGGCATGCTGGATAATAGAGTACATTACAAAAGATAAGTAAAGGAAATAACAAAGACTGCGGATGCTGAAGACTTGTTGACTCCGGATGCTGAGATGATTGCTGATGGTGAACGGTTGCGGTTGAAAGATGATTGCGGTACCTTAGTTCAAGAGGGTCACTTTTCTGTTTCAACAATCAGTGTCTTACTAAGTGTTTTATGGGAATTATAGCCGGAGGACCACCAAAGCAAGAGTCATACATCTACAGATCAGCTTTTCAGCAGTCATCCTTGCGAGGTAAGTTACCTTGCAGTAGAAGTGGGTCAAAGGTACCAATGCCGACCCATCGGTAGGAATCATATGTTAGATGATTGTCTTTGTGATATTCATCTAGGTTTGCGACTACCTGATATGTTATGTGCTAGTATGATATGATGTTATATGCTAGTAGCAGTAGGGGAGATAGTCCCAGAGATTATCGGTCGATAGGGCCGATGAGGGATAGTCATACCCAGTCATGCTAGAAAGAATATGATTATGTGTTACATGTTACGTGCTAGTAGTTGCGGGGTGGAATAGTCCCCAGTATCCGGTCATGATGACTGAAGGGGAGGCCAGCACCCAGGTATGCTAGGCAGTCCCAGTCGAGAGGACCGAAGGGGAGGCCATCACCTAGGTATGCTAGGCAGTATCCAGTCGAGAGGACCGAAGGGGAGGCCAGCACCCAGGTATGCTAGGCAGTATCCGTTCGAGAGGACCAAAGGGGTAGGTCAGGCACCCAGATATGCTTGACAGTATATGTATGTTATGTGATTGTATGGTATGTGGTACGATGGGGGAACTCACTAAGGTTCTGTTGGGTCAAAAACATGGTTTATACTTTACTTTTATAGGAAAATGTATTTTTTTGTAATATTTTATGAGTTTACGGTCAGGTTTATTGTGATTGGGTGTTTACATCCGTAAACAGGTTTACGACCATAAACCCATTTACGACCCATGTTCACCTGGCCCATGTTCCCCTAATTGTATATATATATATATATATATATATATATATATATATATATATATATATATATATATATATATATATATATATAGGTGTTAGGGGTGAGGAGTAGAGATTGATGAACGTGAGAAGAGAGAAACTAGAGAGACGGGAGCTTAAGTGTGTGTGTGTGTGTGAATCTCATGTAAAGGAGTGTCATTCTATTAATTAATACATTGAGATTCATATTATTCTTCTTCTCTTTCTCTTCTATTTGATCTGACATCATCCGTTTGATTGGGATACCGCACCATCAAACGGGTCTGATTGATAACACCAAACCAAGGGGGAGATTGAAGTGTCTAATTAGTGGTTTCGTCTAGGCTTTCTATGTAATAGGTTCTTTTGGTCAATTTATAGCTTGTGGTAGTTTGTATGTAGTTTACGGCCCGACTGTGAGTTTACGGCCGTAAGCCTGTTTACGGCCGTAAACCCAAGGTCGGCGCACGTCCAGTATATATAGAGGTGTGCTAGGTCTTTTGTCAGTTGTTGATGCCTCAGAGTTCACGGCTGCTGTAACAACAAGTTGTACTAGACGTTATTCCTAATAGAAAAGCTTGTGCAAGCTTGTTTATTCTCGATTCTAGTCGTTCTTTATTGCTAACTGATTGTGTTTGCTATTTGATCACTGTTAAGATCCGTTTCAGGACCTTACAATTGGTATCAGAGCCTGGATTGTATCAGTCAATTTTGTTAGATATGGAGCTTATTTGATCTCATTTTCAAAATATTCTTGCGTTTTTGGATAGATCTCTGAAAAATAAGGGGGGTTTGTTCTTCGTGTTTATCATAAAAACGGGTTTTTGATCGAGTTTTGGAGTAAAAAGGGGCAAAAATTGGTGTTTTTGGTCGTAACCAGCGAGGGGGTCGCGACTAGGGTTTCCGCAGTTTACGGCCTCGGAGTTTACGGTCCGAGGTTTATGGCCCCGGAGCTTGGGGTCCCAGTTTGCGGCCCAGTAGTGTTCCGGGCCTCGCAAGAAGCAGCCTCGCACAACGTTTAAATAAAAAAAGGGTCATGATTTTAAGGGTGCTGGGGATCGAACCCGCGACCTCCAGCTCAACAAATCCACGCCTTACCAACTCGGCTACACATTCCTTTTTGTCTTTCCTTCAAAACATAATTCTTAAAGAGCCCCTCTCCGTTCCAACTTTCAAAATTTGACACTTTTAACCCAAAATTCAATTTCTTTTAGTATTTAAATTCCTTTTTCATCCAAAATAAAAATAAATAAAAATTAAATTAAATAAAAATAATAAAAATTATATTTTAATTTTTGACTTTTTATTTTTTAAAGTTTGACCTTTGAATTTAAACTTTGACTTTCTCGTTTAACTTTTAAATTCTCAAATTTTACTTTTCGTTTGACTTTTAAGTCTGACTTTTCAAGTTTGACTTTTGAGTTTGATTTTTTTTTAAAATTTGACTTTTAAGGTTGACTTTTCAGGTTTATAGTCTAAGGACATTCTTAATTTTGAGTTTGACTCTTAAGTTTGATTTTGGATTCTAGTTGTGCTTTTGAGGTCTAAGAGGGAATTGAAAACATGAAAGAGAGTCGTCAGGATATGTTAAGACAAAATTTCAACATGTTCAGCTACATTCCCGGAGAAACCCTAGAAGCTTAGTTGCAGCGATTTACCACACTCACTGCTAAGATGAATATAGTTGGGATCTTCTTGAACAAATCTGAGATAAACACAAAGCTATTGAATTCACTTCCGAAATTGTGGGATATAAATGTAGCTGTCATAAAGAAGACAATAGATCTCAATCATCTTAGTATTGTTGATGTAATTGAAGAGCTTGATGCTTTGAAATGTGGAAAAACAATGAGTTCCGTAAATGAAATTTTATGTTTTCAATCATGTGGAGTTTCATGTACACTATCTAGTGAATATACGATTAAATTTCTTCGGGAACAAATTGATTTATTAAAAAGAGAAGTCAAGGACCTAAAATACGAAGGATATCAACTTAGGAAACAACAGAAACCCCTGAAGGCTGAATTAGAAGCAAAAACCAAAGACTTTAGGAAGCTTCAGGAAGAGTATAGCAACAAGTGTGAAAATTATGACTATATTAAGAAACAACTTGTTGTTGTAACTGAAGAACTTGACACTTTGAAAATTAAGTGTGGAAAAACAGATGTTAGTTTTAAAAATTATATTGCGTCAAGTCAGACAGTCGAGTCCTTATTTGAAACCCAATTAAAATTCAAAGATAATCAAAACAAGGGTCTAGGGTATGATAGTGTTCCTCCACATTTGAATCGTAACTACACATCCATCCCTATGACACAGAAAGAAATTGACAAGGAGGTACATCTTCAATATGGCAAACCATCTGGATTTGTGTCAGGAGGTATTCAGGTTGAAGATTCTAATGACTCCTGAACAAACCAATGACTCCTTGAACTCAGAATCTTTTGCTTCGAATTCTGTTCCTCCTAACAAACCTGCCATTGAGAAATACATGTCTCTAATTCTAGCGCAACAGAGTGCCTATTGCAAGTGTGCATCTGGGATCAATAAGAGACAAGGCATGGATATGCCACCAGGGGCAGGAAGAAATAACTTTACAGTGAAGAAAAAGACATGTTTTCACTGTGGAACACCTGGACACATTGCCAGAAATTGTCCTAATCGCGCGTACGTTCCTTACTACACACAAGGATGGCAAGACGCGCCAAGTGGGAGATACTTCAAAAGAAACCCTTCCGAGTCACGTTCATACAATGGTGAATGGAACGAAAAGAAGGCCAAGAATCAAACCCACAAGGAAAAGAATCTGAATCCCAAGGGCAAGAAGGAAATGTCGGCCAAGAAGCCGAATCCAAGAGATGCTTTAGTGAAACAAAGACCGGTTAGGTCAAAGTTATCTCAACGGCCGACATCCAGATCAAAAGCAAGTGCCAAGGCACCCATCCGATCCAACAAGAAATGGGTTAAACCCGACTACAAATGGGTACCAAAGGTTCAGTCTCCCAAATCAATTAATGATTCTAATATTTCTACATCTTCTGTTTGTGATAAGCAGGATATGTCATGGGAGAGAGTATCGTGCGTTGATGACAAAGGTTGACCCAGTTTGAAAATGGACTGGGTTCCAATGACCAAATAATCCCACTCTGTGTCGGAGCAGCTATGGAGGCATATCATCAGACTTCGGTTTGTTGGTAGTGGCTGTTCTAGGCACATGATAGGGGACATCTCTCAACTGTACAACATTCAGACTTTGTTTTGAGAGTATGTGTCCTTTGCGGGAAGGGAAGAAAGGAAGGGATCACATGGGGTTTGTTCTTAATGACATGAATAATTTTCGAATCTGTTCTGAGATTATGCGTGCTATTCTTAGACCTTCTTGATGTAGATTCAATCGGTGAACTACGGTTTGCATTTTCTTCTCTATACTCCTGAATTTATCTTACTGTGATTCGTTTTAAAGACAATTTTTCATTTTCTTAATAGTTTTTCGTTAGTAGGTATTGTTTGGGAAATGAAATTAGCAAGTGATAACGGGCAATATGAATCTGCGTAACGTACCAAAATTGAATTGTCCACACTTTGTGCTCGATGCGTCGGTAGGCACGAAAGATTCTAAATGGACTTGACTAGGAAGATTTGAACTTAAGGAATTCAAGGACATGACAAATATTAAACTAGTTAGATCCGTTCAGCCTGACAATATGATGCTCAGATAGGTTGAGCAGGGAGATATACATGGGAATCTACCGGTCACACAAAAAGAACCTGTATCTAGAACTGTGGATTCACTTTTCCTCGATGTGCGGATTTTGTCCTTAATTCCGGTATTGATGGGGTAACTGGGGAATTCCGATAAATTAGGTCTGTAGAAAGTTATTTTATTTGTTTCTGTCTGTTAGCCGTATGTTGCCTCCTCTACGTGATCGAAAGATCCGATCTAGACTGTAACAAATTCCATTCTATCTCTCTACATCTTCTACCTATGCAATTCTTTCTATCTGTTAGCCATATACTGTCTCCTCTGTGTGACTCATAATCTAACCTGGTACACAGTATATGCATCATTCTTTTTCTCAATCCCTCTAAGACTTCAGTTAGTCATATGTTTCATCCTCTGCGTGATTGGAAGAGATCTGACCTGTGTGTATAGCATATGCATTCTAAATCTATCTTCTCTCTCAATAGTTGTATGCTCACCCGATGTAAGGAGTATTCTGGAAATCCTTGATTACTGGAGCATACCAGGAAGCGGGAAACATGTTCTAGTATAATTAAAATTGAACACTTACTGATTGTCTGTAGATCTCGCTGCTCAATTTAGGTGGACAACAATATCTCTGGTCGTCGTCAGCTAAATGGTCCCTAGGAAATTTATCTAAGAATATAGGATCAAAAATTTCTTGTATTTCTTAGCTTGTCCAAAATTTATCACAAATTTTTCGTGTTTGAGTGGATCACAATACCGTTGATCAACCAGACATAGACATGAAGGTAGAGGTACTGACAAGTGGATTAAGGCTGTCTCACAACTTTGATCCCAAATATTTTTTTTTGTTAAACAAAAATTCCAAAAGTAGCATTATTTCTGTTTTACTTTTTGTTCAGAAAATATGAAAAACCCAAAAATATTGTTTGCTAAATTTTCTTTTAGTTTTTTTTGTCTTGAAAACTAAATTTAGGTGAAGATGAAACTCATGGAGTTTGTGTCGAAGATTTCTGAGCCAAGGCTTCGTCCGTGAGCATCGAAGAATTCTCATTCGAAGGAGCAAGAAATGAAGATTATTCTTTCAACATTCAATCCTTCAACCCCAGAAGCAAGGTGAAGTAGAAATTGAAGATTATATGACGGATTGCATTGAAGCTTCCTCAATCACTCTTCTGCTATTGTTGGACCTGCTAAAGTGATCCAGAAGATTTGTTCTCTCTGATGTTCTCTGTGAAGATTCTCAAGCTAAAAACGCTATTTTTCAAGATCCAGTACATCAAGCCTCCTCACCCAATGTGTGTTCAAAGTCAAATGCTGAAGAAAAGCCCAAGTGCTTAAGATGAATTCATTCATTGAAGATAAATGCTGAAGCCAAGCTCTCGATGAAGATTGACAAGAAAAGCTAGCTACTTTTTAGGGGGAGCTTGTTGGGTCAATTAAGAAAAGAAAGCTATAAACCAAGGGGGAGATTGTTGGGTCAAAAATATGGTTTATACTTTACTTTTCTAGGAAAATGTATTTTTATGTAATATTTTATGAGTTTACAGTCAGGTTTACGGTCAGTGGGTGTTTACGGTCGTAAACAGGTTTATGGCCGTAAACCCATTTACGGACCATGTTCACCTGGCCCATGTTCCCCTTGTATATATATAGGTGTTAGGGGTGAGGAGTAAAGATTGATAAACGTGAGAAGAGAGAAACTAGAGAGACGAGAGCTTAAGTGTGTGTGTGAATCTCATGTAAAGGAGTTTCATTATATTAATCAATACATTGAGATTCATATTATTCTTCTTCTCCTTCTCTTCTATTTGATCTGACATCATCCGTTTGATTGGGATTTCGCACCATCAAACGGATCTGATTGATACCACCAAACCAAGGGGGAGATTGAAGGGTCTAATTATTGGTTTCGTCTAGACTTTCTATGTAATAGGTTCTTGTGGTCAATTTATAGCTTGTGGTAGTTTGTATGTAGTTTACGGCCTGACAGTGAGTTTACGGTCGTAAGCTTGTTTACGGCCGTAAACCCAAGGCCGGCCCAGGTCCAGTATATAGAGAGGTGTGCTAGGTCTTTTGTCAGTTGTTTATGCCTCAGAGTTCACAGCTTCTGTACCCACAAGTTGTACCAAACGTTATTCCTAATAGAAAAGCGTGTGCAAGCTTTTTTATTCTCGATTCTACTCGTTCTTTATTGGTAACTGATTGTGTTTGCTATTTGATCACTAGTAAGATCCGTTTCAGGACCTTACAACTTTGTGCTTACAGTTTACAGTTTTTGTTTCATGTACCTCTTCAGCAAAGGGGAAGGAGCTGGTGCGGTAGCTGCACATCATACACACTCACATTATCTTCCCCATTATGAGATATATTGGGATTGTACTCTCACATGATTCTATTTTCAGTATTTGGGTTTTCAGACATGATATCTTGTTTATGAAATGATATGATTTCAATATTGTTACTTACAAACGTTTTGCAAATCCATTAAGTAAAAATGAAATTTTTGGACGTGAAATTTGGGATGTTCCAAGTTGTTATCAGAGCCCTGGTTTGAGGGAT
Organism: Lactuca sativa; assembly: GCF_002870075.4. NCBI lineage: Eukaryota > Viridiplantae > Streptophyta > Magnoliopsida > Asterales > Asteraceae > Lactuca > Lactuca sativa. Next base: position 183,966,838 of record NC_056627.2, read on the forward strand.
TTAGACACACCCTCGGGGATGTCTTTACTCAAACCGAGGGATTAAAAGACTTTTACAATGAAAATGGTTTTCTAAAAGCTTAGTTAAAAAGTGTTAAGAAAGAACAAGGTGTGTGATGTGCATGAACGACCGAGCTCAAGTAAGTTTTTCCCCAAAGTACCCATACAAGTTTATGTTATGATTATCAGTTCAGTAGAACATCATGCTAGATTAGGACTAAGGATCTAGGAAGGATGCCTTATGTGCCTGTTATATGTGCTTTTGAGCTGCAAGATAGTATTGATTAGACAGAGATAGGATAGCCTGTTTAGGTTATGCCTGATTATATGAGAACTGCATGCTAGTACAGAATTGTCAGTATGATAGCCAGAGTAGTATATGTTTGATTATGTGTACGCGATGCTCGAATGCTGCTTGCTTCATGCTTTTAGGAGTCTTAGTTATCTATTACTAACTAGTAAATGAATATGTTACATTACATATTGTGAGGATTAAATAATTTCAGAAGGTTAGGTCTAGCTCTATTGCGCAGCTCTTGTCTGAGTCCAACCGTTGTAGGGTAGGACCTCTCATTCGAAGAATTATCTAGTCTTAGTGATATGTAATAGTATTCACGAGCTAGTTAAGGGAGGTAGCCAGGAATTTTGTGCAACTGATAGCGGAGAGTAGGTTGGTGATTACCCTAGGGCGAGCCTAGGATGAGAGTAGAAGAGAGAAGTAGCAGTAGAAGAGACCTGGTGGAGTCGAGGCAGTTCTTGAGGAAGGTACGGATAGATGTGGAAGGTAGTATGGGCCCATACTACTGAAAGCAGAGGATCCATACTTGAGTCGAGGAAGGATGAGACGAGACCAGGGAACTTGTGATAGATGTGACCCCTCTAGATGTATCAGTATCACTTACGGTTTTCATTATGTATTGTAGAATGGTGGTACTACGTCCGAGGCCAGCAGTTGGCACTTCAGGAGAGGGATCGGGTTCGTGTTTAGGTTCCAAACCAGTGGATGAGAGGCTACGCAAGTTTATCGCGTCTGAGATCACCAGAGGTATGCTTGATGCGACCCCGGTCATCTTTGGGTCCATCAAGGAAGGGATCATCGAGCTGATGGAGGATCGCCTTAGGGCATTCAGGAGTGACATGATGACCAACCAGTTAGGATCACGCACACTGTCATTTAAGGATTTCAGGGGCAGTGGTGCGCCGGATTTCCATGGGGTGAAGGACCCCAATGTTGCCAGGTGATGGATTGCAGACATTGAGTCTGCACAGTTGACTAGCTTCTGCCCCGAGGGGTTGAAGGTGTGATATGCAGCAGGATGCTTGAGAGACTGGGCCAGAGATTGGTGGGAGTCGTTTGGTGACTTTCTGGGAGCCTCAGATATTGAGGGTATGAGATGGCCGGATTTTGTGACCCGGTTCAGAGCTGAGTTCGCGCCTGCGGTGGAGCTCCAGTAATTGGCCCGGGAGTTCCTGGATATGAGACAGATGACTGAGACAGTGGCCGAGATCATCACCAAGTTCCTGGAGAGGGCGTTACTGGTGCCCCAGTATGCGGGAGATGAGGATATGAGGAGGAACCGCTACCATGACATGCTACGAGCCGACATTCGGGAGCATGTCAGTTTTTCAGCTTGCCCTACCCTGGATTCCATGATTGCCAGGGCAATGGAGAGGGAGATTGACCTAGAGCATGTCCAGAAGAGGAAGGCCGAGGAGGGACATGTGACTGGGGCTTGGGTGAAGAAGCCCAAGGGATCATACGTTGGGCCAAAAGGCCAGCAGGGCCGAGGCCACTGCAGGAAATGCGGCAAGTCACATGAGGGAGCGTGCAAGTTGGGATCGTTGGGCTGCGATAAGTGCGGCAAGTTGGGGCATTTCACCAGGGATTACACTTCCCCTGCACCCACTATTCAGACATCCGAGTTGTTTTGTTTCCACTGTAACCAGAGGGGCCATAAGAAGGCCAATTGCCCCCGGTTAACATCAGCAGCGCCAGTAAAGGCGCCAACTCCGGCGACCCTACAGATTACGGATGGCTAGCAGGGAAAGTCAGAGGCTCCAGTGGTGAGGAGCTGGGCCTTCCAGTTGACTACCGAGGAAGCACATGCCGCACCCGATGTGGTGACGGGTATGATTCTTTCTCCCTGATTTATTTATATGAGGTTTATGATATTGATATACGCTCAGTATATATATGATTAGGATCGTTCCATGTGAACGGTATACCAGTTCAGGTTGTTGTTTAACTCGAGTGCTACCTGGTCGTTTGTTTCTCTTGCGCTTAGAAAGAAGATTCCTGAGTCTTCGGGCATGCTGGATTGCTCTGTAGGGGTCGAGATTGCTGAAGACCGGTCTGTGCGAGCATCAGAGGTCTTCCGGGGTTGTGTTTTGAGGTTTTTCGAAGAGCGTTATCTAGTCGATTTGGTTCCCATACCGTTGAGGGGGAACAAGGTTATTATTGGTATGGATTGGCTAAGCCTCAATGGGGCAGTGATTGACTACGCGCAGTAGTTGGTGTGGATCAGGACCCCAAGTGGGGGAGATCTGGTTGTTCAGGGCGAGAGGCCATAGCAAGGACCAGCTCTATGTTCAACAGCGAGAGTGAGGCGCTACTTTCAGCGGGGTTGCGTAGGATTTGTCACTTATGTTATGGATACTCGGGAAGCAAGTAAGGCGATGGTGAGCAATGAGCCTGTGGTACGAGAGTTTGCGGATGTATTCCCAATGGAGTTGCTTGGGATACCTCCGAAGAGGCAGGTAGAGTTCAGGATCGACCTAGTCCCTGGTGCGGCTACAATAGCCAAGGCACCGTATTGGTTGGCTCTGCCTGAGATACAGAACGCTGCTGCAGGAGCTGTTAGACAAGGGGTTCATTAGACCAAGCAGATCACCCTGGGGAGCTCCGATTCTATTTGTAAAGAAGAAAGACGGGTCGCATCGGATGTGTATAGACTATCGGGAGTTGAAGAAGGTAACGGTGAAGAACCGTTACCCACTTCCGAGGATAGATGACTTTTTCGACCAGCTTCAGGGAGCATCTTGGTTTTCCAAGATAGATATGCGGCCAGGCTATCATCAGATGAGGGTCAGAGATGAGGACATTCAGAAGACTGCTTTTCGGACTCCCTATGGCCATTACGAGTTCGTGGTGATGCCCTTCGGGCTCACCAATGCTCCTGACGTGTTCATGGACCTCATGAACCGTGTGTGCAGACCGATGCTGGATTGGTCTGTGATAGTTTTTATTGATGATATCCTAGTCTACTCCAAGAAATAGGAGCATCATTATGAGCATCTACGAGAGGGTTTGGATACTCTGAGGAGGGAGAGCATGTACGCCAAGTTGTCCAAGTGTGAGTTCTGGTTGCGCGAGGTGCAGTTTATTGGGCACGTACTTTGTCAACCAGCACGATATTCTAGTCGACCCAGCCAAGGTGGAGGCCATCATGAGATGGGAGGTTCCAAAGTCTCCATCTGAGATTCAGAGTTTCCTGGGGTTAGCCGGCTACTATCGGAGATTCATCCAGGATTTCTCCAAGATAGTCGTACCCTTGACACGATTGACGAAGAAGGCCGTAGTCTTTCGCTGGGGGCTTGAGCAACAGGCTGCATTTGACACATTGAGACATATATTGTGTGAGTCAGCAATCTTAGCTCTGCCAGATGGCATGGAGGATTTTGTTGTGTACTGCGATGCGTCCATCTCAAGCTTGGGCGCAATGTTGATGCGGAGAGGGCATGTCATTGCTTACGCTTCGAGGCTGCTGAAGCCTCACGAGGAGAACTACCCGACACATGATTTGGAGCTATGGGCGGTTGTTTTGCCCTCAAGATTTGGCGTCACTATCTCTATGGGGTTTGACGTACCATCTACACGGACCAAAAGAGTCTGAGATACCTCATGGATCAGCAGAATTTGAACATGAGGTAGCGTCGGTGGTTAGATGTGGTGAAGGATTATTATTGCGAAATTCTTTACCACCCAGGGAATGCCAATGTACTGGCCGATCAGAGACTCTTACATGCGAATAACAGTAGTAACTCCACTCTTAGAGCAGATCCGATAGGCCTAGAAGGAGGCTATGAAGGAGGAACATCATAAGAGCGAACGTAGAGTTGGTCAGGTTTCCTCCTTCAACTATGATAGCTGAGGGTTATTGACACTACACCGTAGGGTGTGGGTTCCATACCACGGGGGTGTGCGCTAGGTTCTAATGGAGGAGGCGTACAAGTCCTGATTCTCTATTCATCCCGGGGCAACGAAGATGTATAGAGATCTTCGTCTTGACTATTGGTGGCCCTACATGAAGCGGGATGTAGCATGGTATGTGGAGCGGTGCTTAACCTATAGGAAGGTCAAGGCCGAGCACCAGAGGGCACACGGTAAGATGCACCCGTTAGATATTCCTATGTGGAAATGGGAAGATATTACCATGGATTTCATCACCAAACTTCCCAGGACCGCAGGGAGTAGATTCCATATGGGTCATCGTGGATCGATTGACCAAGTGTGCCCGTTTCATACCGATCCAGGAGAGTATATCGGCCGAGAAGCTGGCCGACGTCTACATTCGAGAGGTGGTGGCTCGGCATGGAGTGCCAGTCTGCGTGATTTCTGACAGAGACGTGCGGTTTACTTCCAGATTTTGGAAAAATTTCACAACGAGTTGGGATGGGAAAAGCGAGCGGACCATCCAGACACTAGAGGATGGGCAAAGCGAGCGGACCATCCAGACACTTTAGCACCGCTTTTCACCCGCAAACGGATGGTCAAAGCGAGCGGACCATCCAGATACTAGAGGATATGCTACGGGCGTGCATGTTATACTTCGGCGGTAGTTAGGATACATATCTTCCATTAGCTGAGTTATCCTACAACAACAACTACCACGCGAGTATCGATCATGCTCCCTTTAAGATACTATACGGGAGGAAGTGCAGGACCCCGATATGCTGGGGTGAGGTGGCCCAGAGGGTCATGGGGAGCACCGAAGTGGTGCTCAAGACGACAGAGAGGATTCAGCAGGTCAGGAGCAGGCTTCAGACTACTCAAAGTTAGCAGAAAAGTTATGCCGACAAGAGCCGCTTGGACATGGAATTCTAGGTCGGGGATATAGTCATCCTGAAGGTGTCGCCATGGAAGGGCGTCATCCGATTCATGAAGCGGCGCAAGCTGGGCCCAAGTATATTGGACCTTTCAAGGTTATAGCCCAGGTGGGCAAGGTGGCATATCGGCTAGATCAACCGGCCGAACTTAGTCAGATTCACAATACGTTCCATGTCTCCTAGTTGTGGAAGTGCTTGGTGGATGACTCGGCAGTGGTACCTCTGGAGGATATTCAGGTGGATGACAGTCTGAATAACATTGAGCGGCCTGTGGCAATCCTCGACCAGAAGTCGAAGGATTTGAGGAACAAGAAGGTCGAGCTGGTGAAGGTGCAATGGCAGCATCGAAAGGGCTCGGTGTGGACGTGGGAGCCGAAGGACGAGATGATGGAGCATTACCCAAAGCTTTTTTAGGATCGAGCAACAGACTTCGAGGACGAAGTGTAAGATAAGTGGGGGAGATTTGTAGCACCCAGTTCCTGGTACGTAATTTTATTCAAGTAATTGTAACATTTTGGCCTGTGACTCGACGAGTTGAGGTCCAAATCGTCGAGTAGAATCGAATTTGGATGCGGAAGTTTAGTGACCTACTCGATGAGTCGGCAAACCGACTCGACGAGTAGGTGCTGTTTGGAAAAAGCCGTAATCTGAGGGTCTGCAGCCTATTTAAACGACCTTATACATCCTCCATCGCCTCTTTATGCTCCTAGAACACTCCATTTCGAACCCTAACTGTGCTATGAAAGATCTAAATACTTTTTGGTGATTCTTAGTGGTCTGTGGTGGCAAGAAGGAAGGAAAAGCTTGAGGAATCAAGAGGTGACCAGAAGGAGTCAAGCTTGTGCATCATCTACAGTCCTTGGAAGGTATAAAGTCAACACCTTGCTCTTTCTTGAATTAGATCCCTTTTTGGGGAGATTTAGGGCTTTTATAAGCCATTCTTGGTGACTAACCACGATTGCAAGCATGGTTGGGGGTTGAGGCTTCAGATCTAGGCTCCTTAAGGAGTTAGAAGGCAGAAAGAGACTGCCTTTGCACCCATGTAAAGCCCCATGCATCTTAAGAGCTTCTTTTAGGATATTTTTAGCTCATAGTCCCATGCATGTACATAAAGTTCGTAACTTTACGTGCTAGATCGATCTTAGAAACCTAGATCTATCATTTGGTCACATGTTGTACACCAGTAATCGAGAAATGAGTGTTGGACGACCCCGACTCAGCGAGTCGTTCTTGGGACTCGGTGAGTCTAAGGCTTGATGTCCCCAAATCTGTTAAGGGTCGAGGGGACCCAGTTCAGCGTTAGAAGGGTTTTAGAGGGTCCAAGGGAGTGGCCCAATGTATTGGATTTAGCCATAGACCTGGAGTTCATAGGACTCGACGAGTACATGAGCAGACTCGGCGAGTCCAAGGCAATCTCCCACCTATTGAAGATGAACTCGACGCGTTTTTCATACAGCTCGACGAGTCAAGGTCAGGACGTGTTCATAGGATGGGGATGAACTCGACGAGTTGTTCATACAACTCGGTGAGTCGGATGAAGGTTCACTCGAGGTTATTTTATAAGGAGAACTCGTCGAATCGTTGCTAAACTCGACGGGTAGAAGCGTGAAGAAAGTCAGATGAAAGAATAGGGACTCGACGAGTTGGCAGACCAACTCGGCGAGTCAGGTCAACTGAAAGTTGACATTGAATTTGACTTGGTCTGGGGTAAAATAGTCATTTTACCCTAAGAGTAGTTATCAGTGTCTGACTAAGTGTTTTATGGGAATTATAGCCGGAGGACCACCGGAGCAGGAGTCAAACAACTACAGATCAGCTTTTCAGCAGTCAGCCTTGTGAGGTGAGTTACCTTCCAGTAGAAGTGGGTCTAAGACACCAATTCCGACCCACCAGTAGGAATCGTATGTTAGTTGATTGTCTTTGTGATATTCATCTAGGTTTGCTACTACCTGATATGTTATGTGCTAGTATGATATGATGTTATATGCTATTAGCAGTAGGGGAGATAGTCCCTAAGATTTCCGGTCGATAGGGGCCGAAGAGGGGTAGTCATACCCAGTCATGCTAGAAAGAATATGATTGTATGTTACATGTTACGTGGTAGTAGTGGCGGGGTGGAATAGTCCCCAGTATCCGGTCGAGAGGTCAGAAGGGGAGGCCAGCACCCAGGTATGCTAGGTAATATGATTTCACAATTGTTAGTTACAAACGTTTTGCAAATCCATTAATTAAAAATGAAATTTTTGGACGTGAACTTTGGGATGTTACAGGTAATATTAACATGTGTGACGTTGATAATTCTCGTGCTGTTTAAGGATCATGTCTAAATCTAGAACATACTTCGTACCTAGACTATGGGTGATCTAGACACATGGGCGGTATCAAGTCTCTCTTGACAAAATTTGTGAGGAAAGATGGTCATAAGGTGGTTTTTGGCGACAACAATGAAGAAGTTGTCACGAGAGTATGAACTTTTGAGAGTAGGGAATTCAAGCTAAAGGAAGTGTTCTATGTCAAAGGCATAAAGAGCAATCTCTTATCCATCAGTTAACTTGGTGATGTTTGTTATAAACTGTTTTTCAATTGCCATAAAGTAAAGGTTTTTGATTCTGAGAACAAAATTCTGCTTAAAGCACTTAGGGACAACAATGTTTATATGTTTTGATTTTGTTTGTTTAGACATTGCTACTTTAGGAGTTTTTTCTACTTTATGTTTTGATACTTTTAAATCACTGAACATAAGCCGCTTGGTTTTATATTTTATATAACTTTTTTTGCTTCAAAAATTCTTTTTAACTACCAAATGAGCATACATTGTACAAATTTCTACTAACATTGCCTACATGTTCTTCTCTATTAATAGTGATCCTATCCAATTTTATTCTATTGAAAGGATCAACATGTCATTCATTGAATGCATCACCCTCCTTGTGAAGCTAGTTGACGTTGAATCTGTATCTTTTCTTCAGCACCAACTGCTCTCTCACTAATGCTGACTCACATGCTGATTGACTAGTTGCATCATGTTGATGAGATCAAATATGAGAGAATTGTGCCCTTAAGTGTTCTTCTAGATACATATCTATTATGTATTGAACAATCTATTTCTGTTTCAATGGGATGAGATGAATTTTGGTGACTGATATTTGCATATTAAGCCTCATTATAAATATAGATTTTTATCATTTATTAGCTAATTTATTGAATATCATGGAAAAAAGATACTTAAAAGTGTTTGCATTATGTTTTTAGTCCAAAAGTGAAGCTCGGAAGCAAAAGGAAGCAGGAGAAGTGGTTGGGAGCTCGGGAATTGAACAAAGAAGAAAAACAGCAAAAACGGCACCTACTCGGCGAGTAGGGTCGACTACTCGGCGAGTCTGATCGAATATTCGAGAAGATGAATACCCAGAGACTTATCGTATACGGGGATTGAGAGATGGACTCGGCGAGTCGGCATCTGACTCGACGAGTCGTTTCACATATATAAAGATAACTTCTCATATCGACATGAGGAATTCTGGAACCCTTCTGGAGAGAATAGCTACGATTGAAGTGCCAGAAGTACCCTAGAGAACGAAGATACAACCTAGAATCCAATTCCGAATGAGATTTGAGGCAAATTCTCATCATTCTACTTAATCTTTTGTTTTCCATTATGGCTAGACAATTAGAATTTGTTTATTTGCTGTTTATTACCTCAATCATGAGCTAAAACTCTTAAACTTCTGTTTGGGGACACAAAATTAAGACTATGGTTTGATTATTGGTAGGATTAATTCAATGTTAGTGATTTTTGTTATTTTTAGCTTGCTAAAGAACCTTGTGTGTGAATGATAATTAATTTTCTATTAATAGGAAGGTAATTAAATAGTATGAACATCTTTTGATAACCAACCTCATATGTTTATGTGACCACTTTCTCATATGTCTAGGATTAATGAACATGAAATTAGAATTAATAAGAAAATTAGGTAAATTCATGTGTGAGCTTGTGTGATGACCATCAACAAGAAGTTAACTAAAGGACCAAATTAGTTAACTATTGCAAGTCTAAATCAACCCGAATAATTAATCTAGTGAATTTAATTCAATTAGACAACTGGTCACTATTTGAGTTAGTTTGTTCACTAAGGGTTAGTGTAGCGAACGCAAAGCTAATCACTGGAGTCGGTAGCCAACAAAAGAGTTAATCCATTGCACTATTACCATAGGATCAATTGAGTTGAACTAAACAAAAGTCCTTCCCATTATTGAATCTATTTAATTCTTTGCTTTTCTAGCTCTTAGATTAAGTGATAGTTAGTAAGTTTCTAGTCTTATAAAACTAGAGAAAACCCCTACTTAATAATTAATTTAGATAGAATTAGCTTTTAGTTTTAATTTACCGTTCGCTGTGTTCGATACCCTACTTATTTAGCTATACCACAATTGATAGGTCCACTGCTTTTGTGTGTTTATTTTATAATTAAAAGTAGGTTTAAAACTAAGTTGTTTTACACACATCAAGTTTTTGGCGCCGTTGTCGGGGAACGGTTCTAAATTAGCATTGATTTCTATTTTTATCGATCCTTTGTGTAAGATTTATCTTACACAAAGTTAATTCTTAGGTAATTTAGTAATTAGTATAAGTTTTAATAAAAATTTGTTTTTAAAAGTAATTATAAATTTTTTCTGTTTTTGCCTTCAACTCGCCGAGTGCACTCGTGCCGACTCGGCGAGTTCATCGCTGTTACAGTTTTAATTTTTATTTATTTTTTGTTCTTCTTTACGCGTTTTATTTTTTTGTTTTGTTTGCAGTTGTTTCATGACCCGAGGATCTGATACACCTCTGGTCCGTCCTCTCGAAGACCCGGAATCCGCATTAAGGAGGAGCAAAGGAAAAGCCGTTGGAGAATCCGCTTCTTCAAAGAATTCGCCACTAAAGAACCTCAAGTCCATTTTCAGCAAGAAAAGGAGCAGCAAATCAGTAGCATCCAGCGCCTCTTTGACAATCGAAGACCCAACCAGTACGAGACCGAGGAAGAAGAAGAACCCACATACGAGCACGAATCCGATTTTGAAGACGATTTAGCTATCACTATGGCTAATATTGATGAAGTCCCCATGGGGGAATGGAAGAAGAGGATGTGTGATGACACTGGCCCGGGACTTGTGTAGCTCGCAATTCCCGCTACCACTACTTTCGAGCTAAAGGGTCATATCCTCGCTCAACTCAAGGAGATCCCTTTTTATGGAAAAGACCACGAAGACGCCTACAAGTACTTGGATGAAATAAATGATGTGGCTGGCTACTTCAATGTACCAAATGTGCCACGCGAGACCCAGCTACTTTGCATGCTTCTAGTCACATTCGAGGGTGCTGCAAAGGATTGGCTCAAGTCACTTCCTCCCGGGTCGGTCACCACATGGGCTAAGATGAAAGAAGAGTTCATAGACCACTTTTGCCTGCCTTCCAAAATAGCTAAGTTGAAGAAAGCCATTGCCAACTTCGAGCAACAACCTGGAGAATCCCTTTATGAGGCGTGGGAAAGGCACAAAGGTCTTCTTAGAAATTGCCCACATCATGGCCTCAATAGCCAACAAGAGGTCTCCATCTTCTATGATGGATTCAATGTCACCACAAGGCAATTGCTCGATTCACAAGGCCCGCTCACGAAGAAGCCACCTCCGGTAATCAAGGAATTAATCAAAGAGTTCTCTAAACATTCTATAGAATACCACAACCCAAGAAATGAAGTAAGTCGGAGGGTAGTGAATTTGGCAAATGATGGAATGGCGGCGATGATGGCTAAGCTCGATAGTTTAGATAGAAGGACGACAAAAATGGATCAAACAATCCATGCCATTCGAGTTGGATGCGAGTACTGTAGAGGGCCTCATCTCATGAAGGATTGTGACTTGGATGAAAATGGAAACAAGAAGGCGCAAGTGTTATACTCAAGTGGCGATCGATATGACGAGAATTGGCGGAAACCAAAGAAGGAATGGCTCCCGTACGAAGAGTATAAAAGGGCAAAAGAAGAGAAATACAAGCAGAAAGAGAGGGGTTACTATCAAATGGAAGAACCGGTTATGGAAAAGAAAGCCGATTTAGAAGAAATGTTCACTAGATTCATAGCCGTGTCCGAAAAAAGACACAATCATCATGATGATGCAATACAAGAGACCAGAAATATGCTAAGGAATCAACAGGAATCTATTCTCAATATTGAGAAACAGCTAGTACAACTTGCACATCAAGTGAACGAGAGAAGACCAGGTCAACTTCCAAGTAACACCGAGAATAATCCGAGAATGGAGAATGTGAATGTTGTGACCTCCAACTATGGAGAAATTTTCACCCCTGCACAGAAGATCTCCAAGGTGAATATAGAAAAGGCAGAAGAGTCGGCTCTAGCTAAACCCGACCAGACTCGCAGAGTCCCTCTAATGGACTCAACGAGTCCATGCGCTGATGACAAAACTGTTATTCCCTCAAAGCCCTACAATCCCCCTTTGCCATTCCCAATCAGAGCCATGCCTGTTGAAAAGGTTAAAGTTTATAGAGTTTTCATGGAGCATGTTCGAGCCCTTCAAGTCAACGTTCCATTTGTAGAAACAATGATTCAAACGCCCAACTATTTTAACTTGCTAAAGGGTCTCTTTGCTGCTAAGAAAGATTTAGCTAAAGTTGCAGAGACAGTATTGAGTAAGCTACCAGAAAAGAAGGGCAATCCGGGAAGCATCATAATTCCTTGTCAATTTGGAGATGTACTTGCTACTCAAGCGTTGACCGATTCGGGTGCAAGTATCAACTTAATGCCCTTCTCTTTCTTCAAGAAGCTGCATTTACCGGAGCGAAGGCCTGTAAATATGAAGATCGATTTGGCGGATAAGACGACTATTAATCCAAGAGGTGTTTGTGAAGATCTTCTCATCAAGGTAGACAAAAAAAATTTCCCGTGGACTTTGTGGTACTTCATATGGAAGAAGACCCCGAAATTTCAATTATTTTGGGGAGATCATTTTTGAACACCGCATGCGCATTGATTGATGTATGCGAGTCCACACTAACATTGAGGGTAGGAGACGATTCAACGGTGTTTAAAGCTTTACCAGAGATCAAGCAAGCAGAAGGAAGAAAAGAAGAGATCTCATTCATTGATTTGGATGATGAGATACTACAAAAAGAACTTGCACTTTTGCAAGAAAAAGATCCAAGTAAGTTTTTGCTATCCTCTGAGGGTAATGAAGATGTTGACAAAGACTTGGAGGAGATAGAGAAGCTGCTGAAAGGAACTGATTCAGAGAACACAATGGAAAGTGTGGAATACGACTCGCGGAGTCGCTTTCCCGGACTCGACGAGTCCATTCGAAAATACCAGCAACTTGGATGATTTAGATCTGCTTGTTACCAGCTCTCTGCATGTTCTGGACATGAAGATTTTTCCCTAATTCTTTAGAAGAACAAGCAGCAGAAGGAGGAATGGATGGTGATTTACAACACGTTCATGTAGCATGACTTGATACAATAATGCAAGAAGAAGAAGATATTCCACTTGAAGATGAGGCAAGCTTTGAACAAGAGGAAAAAGTAAGGGTTAAGAGAGATGATACTGATCACCCATTCATTACCAAGCCTCGAGCCCGAGTCTTCACCAAATATGAAGTAATGAAGTTTAAAGAAGGAGGAGTGCAAGAGAAGGTGCAAAAGAATGGGGTAAATAAGAAAAGGATGAGGAAAAGGGAAAGCCATGTAGCTGAAGATGATGCTGTAAGAAAGAAGAGAAAAGAATTAAGACGGGCATAAAAAAAGAAGATACATGCTAACAAGACGAAGTACAAACCGCAAAAGATAAGGCGTGCATTCCCGATGCAGGAAAATGAAGAAACGTAGATGGGAAGGAGTCCAGCTAATGACTCCTTAAAAAGAAGCGCTTGGCGGGAGGCAACCCGTTATTAGAGTTTGCTTTCTTTCATCTTTTTCGTTTTAGTTTTGTTTGATTTTCGTTTTTAGGATTTTATTTTCATCTTCTAAATCATCAAACATGATTGCTTGAGAGTGTGTATGGACTAAGTGTGGGGTGGAATGAGTTTTCAATGACAAAATGAAATGATTTTCTGAATTGTTTGCAAGTGACACGCCGAGTCTGACCCTAACTCGACGAGTCTATTCAGATTCCAGGTAAGTATAAATTGGCGACCAGACTCGCCGAGTCTGACCCTGACTCGATGAGTCGGTTTTATTTACAGAAAAAAAATTAATTTAAAATGAATTTTTTACAACCGGTAACTAGGGTTTTTAACCCTAATGAGATCATTTTCCCCCATCACTCGACGTGCGCCTCCCTTGTGTTCTCTCTCAAGCATTCATCAACTTCTTCACTATTTCATCAAAATTTTTGAATTCCACCACCAAATGTACTTAATTTCTTCCTTAATTCTGTTAAAGTCATGATTTGTAGATGTTCTAGGGTGTCAATTTAATAGAATACCCGATTTTGAAGTTTAGTGAATTTTTAGGGTTTTGATTTAGTATTAATTATGTTGTTTTGGATGGTTATTTCTCCTTTAATACATCTTAGAAACATCCATGGACAAAACCATTGAGAAAAATTACAGGTTTTATGGTCAAATTTTGATCAACTCGTCGACTGACTCGCGCAGTTCATACAATTCGCTGAGTCGTTCATGGACTCGACGATTCCAGTCGGGGTCCCAGATGTAATCTGTTTTGATGATTTTCTGTGTTTTCTGGGTTGTGTGTTCTTTGTTTTCCAGGGACAATGTTTCACAAAGGACAAAGCTCAAGTGGACACCAAGGAGATTTTCCTTGGTTGAATTTCCCTCGAATTGAATCGGCTTCAACAATGACAAGATGGAAGAAGAAGTTGGCTGAGGTCAGGAAGAAGGAGATTTATGTACCCAACAAGGTTGATTGGGATTGGTTGCAGAGTGTCCGGTATGAGGAGGAGTTGGCCCCTTGTCTTTTGAAGGAATTTACGTACGAGAGGGAGACAATGATTTGTGATGGATGGAGCCGGCTCATTAGAATTCAAGAGCTGGTGTACCGGGAACTTTGCTAGGAATTTTTCTCCATGGTGTCTTTCTGTGGAGGAGATGATTGCTATCACCCCGTGAGTTTCAGTTTTTGCCTTGGGGGCGAGTTCCATCAATGCTCCGTTATTAATCTTGCCTGTCGGTTGGGGATTTACGACCGACCATTGGTCTCGACTGCTATTTTTCGCGCTTTCTTGGAACACTCTCATAAGGTGTTCCCCGATGGTGTTATGAGTGCGAGTTGGTGGAACACAATCGCCAACAAATTATACATTCCGAAGTCTGCCCAAGAAGGAAGTATTAGGTCACCTACGCACCGTCTCATTCACCGTCTTATCTCCACCACCATCAATCAACGAAAGGATGACGACAAGGTTTCTAACCTTGACGTCTTTTTATCTTTGGAGCATTATTACACCCGACACCTTTTGCAACATTCTGTGGTGTTTGGCTTCTTATTTTTCGGAGGGTGCGGTCGAGGATCGCAACCCCACCAAAATTAATGGTGGCATGTTCGTCACCCGGCTAGCCAACTCATATGGGTTGATGACCCGTGGCGCATGGAATTTGATGACGATGATTCTTGCCCCTCCCTTTAATCCCATTCTTTTTCGAAGGGCGAGAATTATTGAGGATTATGGCGGTGGTCATTATGCTATCCTGCATGATGATCCGGTGGTTGGTCCTGAGGCACCGGGAAGGAGGGTTAGGTGGAGACGAGAGCGTGACGTGGAGGAGGAACCGCTGGTAATTCCGATGGACAATGATGAAGTACCAATGGATTGGTAAAATGTTGAGATGAGGCGGTTACAAGATCAAATGGCGCAGGGTATTAACTTTAGCAACGAATCCCACGTCCGAATTTTTGACCATTTCCATATTCCGCACATTGATGGGGGTAACTTCCCATACATTCCATCTTGGGATGAGGTGATTAATGCAAGACGGAGTGGAGCTAGAGGAAGTGGAGCTGCGTATGATCATGATGAGGAAGAAGATGATTAGTTTTTTTTTATTGATCAATTTTTAATTTATTTTTGTTTTGTTTGGTGTGTTTGAAATTTTAGTTAAGACTTTTATTTTTATGCTTGATATTTAATTTGCCTTGATGACTATCAGATTTTGGATTAGGAATGCTTGCGTAAGGGGTCTAGAGTTTGAGAGAGAAAGAAAGATATAAAGAGTGGAAAAGAGTCAAGAGAGGGCGGAGTTTTAAGTTAAGGTGTCGAGTTCGGTCCTTAGGGACATGAGTGAATGAGTCTAGAAGTTATGAGAAGTTTTGAAGATTTATCAAAAGCTGGAACAAATCTAGAATGTGAATTTTTTTCACCCAGCGGTCTACTCACCGAGTGCACTTAACTGACTCGACGATTCGCTTTGTATTTTCCCACTTTCAAAGCTGTCCGCGACTATACTCGACGAGTCGTTTATATGACTCGATGAGTCACTCATTTTTATACCGAAAAGACTACTGATTCGATGTTGTTGAATATACCACTTGACCATTTATTCTTCCCTATCGATTCTTGAAGACCATACACTATTTTTCCTACATATTTGGAGCTTCCCACATGTGATTTGATGCCCAAAACGTGGATGAGCTATTTCCATGTCCAAAGTCAATTGAAGAATAGAGTTATCGACCTAGCGACTGCTATCCTAGGGGAGTTTGTTCCAATTATCTCTACATTTCATGTTTTTATATTTCATGCATAACATGCAATGAGGAAATTGCATAAATTAAGTGTGGGGTAGGGGGTTGATGTCATCTTAGTAAATATAGAGTCCTAATGTCGTAATTTAGGCTAATTTTTAAAATTGCTTCATACCAAAAATGTGACTTAGGAACTAATTTAGAAAATTTTGGTAAAAAGTAATTAGGATTCCATGTTAGAATTGTGTTGATAATTGCATGAAGACCCAAATGTTTAGTTGAGCCTATATACGTTCTAGTGCATTTGTGGCTTCCTTATTCCAGTTAAATCATGGGAGATAAACATGAGCTTGCTTAGCCCGAGGGATGCAATATGTTTAGCATCGTGTACTAGAAATGTATCCAGGAAAATTATTATTGTTAGCCAATAAAGGTTGAGGTTGAGCGCCCCTGCTTAAGCATTTAGGATTTTGAGTGAA
Source organism: Lactuca sativa (assembly GCF_002870075.4). Classification (NCBI taxonomy): domain Eukaryota; kingdom Viridiplantae; phylum Streptophyta; class Magnoliopsida; order Asterales; family Asteraceae; genus Lactuca; species Lactuca sativa. The sequence continues at coordinate 183,983,115 of NC_056627.2, forward strand.
AAAAGTGAGGTACATATAAAAAAAAAGAATTGCAAGAGAAAGTTGTAAGAATTTTGGAGCAACTAAAGTGAAGATCAAAAGATCCAAATTCCAAGAAATTCAAAACGTTGAAGATACCAAAAATCAAACAACAAGGTGGTGAATTCAAAGCAATCAAAGATAAAATGCCAAAGAAGTGAAGAATTCAAAAGAGCTCCATAGTGGTATCATAAATTGTAATTCTAGATTATGTATGCTTGGGTTGCTCAACTAAAAATACCTTTAGGATTTGAGGTTTTCTGTGGATGGATTCGGAGGGATGCATAAAATGAGCATTATTCGGGATAAGTGGGCGAATTTTTATGAGGATTGTGAGTATTTGGAGTATGGGGGGTTATTAGGAAAATTTTTAGACACAAATGCATGCGTTGCGGTCTTGGCATAATGGTTGGGTTAGATTGGAGTAGTCATATGTGATTCTAATGTGCTAAAATTCAGTTTTTCTTGGGGGCAAGCAAAAGTCAAGTGTGGGTATTTTGATATTTGCATATTTAGCCTCATTATAAATATAGATTTTTATCATTTATTAGCTAATTTATTGCATATCATGGACAAAAGATACTTAAAAGTGTTTGAATTATGTTTTCAGTCCAAAAGTGAAGCTCGGAAGCAAAAGGAAGCAGGAGAAGTGGTTGGGAGCTCGGGAATTGAACAAAGAAGAAAAACACCAAAAACAGCACCTACTCGCGAGTAGGGTCGACTACTCGGTGAGTCCGGTCGAATATTCGAGAAGATGAATACCCAGAGACTTATCGTATACGGGGATTGAGAGATGGACTCGGCGAGTCGGCATCTGACTCGACGAGTCATTTCGCATATATAAAGATAACTTCTCAGATCGACATGAGGAATTCTAGAACCCTTCCGGAGAGAATAGCTGCGATTGAAGAGCCAGAAGTACCCTAGAGAACGAAGATACAACCTAGAATCCAATTCCGAAGGAGATTTGAGGCAAATTCTCATCATTCTACTTAATCTTTTGTTTTCCATTATGACTAGACACTTAGAATTCGTTTATTTGTTGTTTATTACCTCAATCATGAGCTAAAACTCTTAAACTTCTGTTTGGGGATACAAAATTGAGACTATGGTTTGATTATTGGTAGGATTAATTCAATGTTGGTGATTTTTGTAATTTTTAGCTTGCTAAAGAACCTTGTGTGTGAATGATAATTAATTTTCTGTTAATAAGAAGGTAATTAAATAGTATGAACATCTTTTGATTACCAACCTCATATGTTTATGTGACCACTTTCTCATATGTCTAGGATTAATAAACATGAAACTAGAATTAATAAGAAAATTAGGTAAATTCATGTGTGAGCTTGTGTGATGACCATCAACAAGAAGTTAACTAAAGGACCAAATTAGTTAACTATTGCAAGTCTAAATCAACCCAAATAATTAATCTAGTGAAGTTAATTAAAATAGACAACTGGTCACTATTTGAGTTAGTTTGTTCACTAAGGGTTAGTGTAGCGAACGCGAAGCTAATCTCTTGAGTCGGTAGCCAACAAAAGAGTTAATCCATTGCACTATTACCATAATATCAACCATAGGATCAATTGAGTTGAACTCGACAGAAGTCCTTCCCATTATTGAATCTAGTTAATTCTTTGCTTTTCTAGCTCTTAGATTAAGTGATAGTAAGTTTCTAGTCTTGTAAACTAGAGAAAACCCCTACTTAATAATTAATTTAGATAGAATTAGTTTTTAGTTTTAATTTACCGTTCCCTGTGTTCGATACCCTACTTATTTAGCTATACCACAATTGTAGGTCTACTGCCTTTGTGTGTTTATTTTATAATTAAAAGTAGGTTTAAAGCTAAGTTGTTTTACACACATCAGTGACATATCACGTCTAATTTTTATTAACGTTGTCACTACAACACCATCCCTTCAGAGATCCAAAGGCATCTTCAACTAAACAATGGTCCTACCTTTGCTTCCTTAATGGATCACAATGAATGGAACCTTGGAGTTTTTCTTTGGTGACTTTTATAACTCGAAGCTTACAAAGATTGAATCCTTTTAACTCGTTGGTTACAAGGATTGGTTCATGGTCTTCTTTCATTCTTGGTGAACATGAAGCTTGGAATCAATCTGTAATATCTCAATGATTAAAGGCATTCCCTCTATTTGTTTACTATGAATTATGTTTTTGTTTGATATATTTGATCTTGTTTGCTCTATTTTATAGATAACTGGTGGGGGCAGATATCTCAAAGAAAGGAAATTAAACAATGAGTAGTTACTTCAAAAGATTTATCCTTGATGATAAAACGCAAAAGGTTGTCCGCCTTTATGATTTTTCTGAAAAAGTGTAACGCCCGGTTCCTAGTATTTATTAAATTCAAAAATTATTCATTTTTATATAGAAACACAACGAGTTGGTGGCACCAAACTCGTCGAGTAGGAACGGATTTGGACGCGGGTTGAAAAGTTTACTCAATGAGTTTCGAGCCTCAACTCGACGAGTAGGATTGCTAGAGTGAAACCCTAATTTTCAAGGTTTAGCACCCTATTTAAACACCTTAACCTCCAAAGGCTGGCCTCATTTACAACCTCCGTCGTCTTAAACCCTATCCACAAAACCCAAATACAGTTTTGAGAGTTTTGATCCATTTTTGGTGCATTCTTGTGGTTTTGAAGAGGAAGATACTTGAAGAAGGAGCAAGGAAGTGTTGGAGAGGAATAGATCCAGAAGTCTAGATTCATTTCTGGTTCATCAGAGGTATAAAGCCCCTATCTTGTCTATAGTATGCTTAGATCTCTTCATTTTCACTTTTATTGAGTTTTTGGTACAAGAAGCATGACCCTTGGGAAATGAATGTCCCAAGTGATTATATCATCATGTCTGGAACCATGGAGGGCTTTCATGGGATAAAGGTGCAAACTTTATGGCCATTGAAGCCCCATGCAAGCTATAGGATATCATTTTGGTCTTTTAAGCCCCAAAAGTTCATGCATGGAGCGAAATTTAGAGACTTTACGTGTTCATATAGGGTCTAAAGTCTAGATCCAAGTTTTTATGCCTTAGCTTCAAGTATTATGGCCTTTAGATCAAGATCTACGTCTTAATGAGTTAGGGTTTGAGCTAAACCCATTAAGGAGGGCTATTAACAGGTAAAGTTGGAAACTTTACCCTTAAAAGGTCATTTTCAGTGTGTAGATGAAGGATGGAGCTTAGATCTTAAGGATAGAAGCTCAATCTATTAAGATAGCTTAACAGATTGAGGAATTGGTTGAGTCCATAGAGGAACTCGACGAGTTGGGTCGAAGTGTCCCGAGTTTGTAAAGGGAAAAACTCGACGAGTTCAAGGGTGAATTGACGAGTTGACTGGAGAAGTCCTGATTCTCTGGATAGGAGGAACTCGATGAGTTGTGAAAGAAATTGACAAGTTAGATCACAATTTCTAGATTTAGGATTCATGGAACTCGACGAGTTGATGGATCAACTCGGCAAATTGAGTCAACCCAGGACGTTGACATTGACCAGAAGGCTGACTTTGACCAGAGTGTTAACTTTGACTTGGACTTTGACAAAAGTTGACCCTTAAGGGGTTATGTGTATGAAAGGGTAACTAAAGGAGATCCTTTATGTGTAGGAGTCTGATTGGAATTGATTTTAGAGCCGAGGACAATTCAACTACTTTACGACATGTGAGGTGAGTTACCATCCAGTAGAAGTGGGTCGAAGGCACCAATGCCGGCCCAATTGTAGTTGATTATAGTTGAGATAATTGTATTTGAGATAATTGTCTGGTATGCGACTATTTGTTATGCTTTATGTGCTAGTATGCTATGATATTATGTGATAGTGGCCGGAGTGGTGAAATAGTCCCCGTTACCGGTTGAAAGAGACCGAAGGGGTAGGACAACATCCAGATATGCTAGACAGTATGTGAATTATATGTTTATATATTAGGATGATATGTGGTAGCTGTAGGGGTGAAATAGTCCCCGTTACCAGTTGAAAGAGACCGAAGGGGTAGGCCAGCACCCAGATATGCTAGGCAGTTACCAGTTGAAAGAGACCGAAGGGGCAGGCTAGCACCCAGATATGCTAGGCAGTATGTTATTGTATGGTATGTGGTATGATGGGGGAACTCACTAAGCTTTATGCTTATGGTTTTCAGCTTTAATTTCAGGTACTTCCTTTTTGAAGGGAAAGGAGTTGGCATAATCGCAGTGCATCACACTACATTTTCCACAAAGGAGATCTTTGGGATTTATACTCTGATATTGTTTTTGTCATGACATGATTTGACTATGGATACATTGATTTTGATATGAGTTGATTCTATGATGTTTTCAGACAAATGGTTTTGCAATTGTTTAACTTAAAATAAAATCTTTGGTTGTAAATTTTGGGATGTTATAAGTTGGTATTAGAGCCTTGGTTTGAGGGTTTCAAACACACCTTCGGGGGTGTCTGGACTCAAATCGATGGATTGAGAAACTTTTACAATGAAAACAATTTTTGTAAAAATTAAAACTAATGGTTTTGAGAAAGAAAAAGAAGTTTGATGCGTGCAATCGGCCGAGCTCAATTAAGTTTTCCCCAAGATAACGATACATGTTTGCTATGATATATGATATGATTATGAGAACTGCATGCTAGATTAGGGTTAAGGATCTAGGAAAGATGCCTTGTATGCCTACTGTATGTGTATGAGAACTGCAAGATAGATTAGAGCTAAGGATCTAGGAAGATGCGTTATGTGCCTGTTGTACGTGCATGTTGAACTGCATGATAGTACTAAGTAGTCAGTGATATGATAGCCTGATTAGGATGTGCTTGGTTTTGGTTACTCAATGCTCGAATGCTGCTTGCTTTATGCTTTTAGGAGTCCTAATTTTCTGTAATTAACTAGTAAATGACTAAATTAAGTTACATATTATGAGGACTAAATAATTTCAGAAGGTTAGGTCTAGCCCTAGTTCGCAGCTCTTTTTTGAGTCCAACCGTTGTACGGTAGGACCTCTCATTCGAAGAATTATCTGGTCTTAGTAATATTTAATGGTATTCATGAGCTACTTAGGAAGAGATAGACGAGACTTCTTATGCAACGGATAGTGGGTTGGAGATTACCCTAGGGTAAGCCTATGAGTAGATTAGTGCAACAAGTATTAGTAGTGAAAGGGACTTGGTGGAGTTAAGGAAATTCTTGAGGAAAGTACGGATAGATGTGGAAGGTAGTATGGGCCCATACTACTGAAAGCATAGGATTTGTACTCGAATCAAGCAGACTTGAGATTAGACCAGTGAACTTATAGTGTGTGTGGAACCTCTCGAGGTTATGTATGACCCTGACGATTGTGTGTTTTGTTTCAGAATGGTGGTGACAGGTCACAGAGCAGGAGTTTCAGGGTCTGTATTAGGTTCGAGTACAGGTTTCGATCTGGTTGATGATAGATTGCGCGAGTTCATCGCATATGAGATTACGAGAAGCATCCTTGAGGCGACCCCGGTGATTTTTAGGTCGATCAAGGAAGGGATCATCGAGCTGATGGAGGATCGCCTTAGGGAATTCAGGAGTGACATGGCACCTGGCCAGTAAGGGACTTGCATGCTCCCCTTCAAGGATTTTAGGGAATGTGGAGCGCCAGACTTCACCGGGGTGAAGGAGCCCATTATGGCGGGATTGTGGATTTTATACACTGAGTCTGTGCATGTGACGAGCTTTTGCCCTGAGGGGTCGAAGGTCAGGTTTCCAGCTGGTTGCTTGACAGAGAGGGCTAGAGACTGGTAGGAGGTAGTCAGTGACACGTTAGGAGCCCCAACCATTGAGGCTATGACCTGGTCGGACTTTGTGACTAGATTTCGAGTTAAGTTTTCCCTAGCTGTGGAGATCCAACAACTAGCTAGGGAGTTCTAGGATATGCGACAGACTACTAAGTCAATGGCGGAGATTACCACCATGTTTAGGGAGAGGGCTTTACTGGTTCCTTAATATGGGTGATAAGTGATGGGTTTTGAGCATTCTAACACCACTAAGTGTACATGAAACCCTAAATACCTTGGATCTATGTTTTCTCTATTATACATGCAAATAAGAACTTTCCAAGGTATTACCCAATCTAGCATACAATACTTAATACTAGGGTAATCAAATGGATAGAATACATACCTTTTATTTGATGTAACTTGTCTTCATGAAGCTTGAGTGCCTTGTGCCCCAAGTGTGCCACCTCAAATGGTTCACACAACACCAAATGCACATGGAACGACTTGAGAGAAATAGAACACTCCTTGAAATCGTCTAGCCCTCATACACACACTAGTGCATGATTTCTTGAGCCACGAGATTCTTTTATATGGTGGCTATTAGGGTTACACCATGTAACTCATAACTTTACCCATTCCTTATGCTCCATGGATTTTAACCTCCCTGGAGTATCCATTGGTCACCCCATGGACTTAGTCCAACATAAGGAATCTTGGATCACAAGCCCACATATATAAGAATGAATGATTTACACAATCAACCCATATATTTAATTAGTCTCCTTTTGATCACTTAATTAATTCCAAATTAATTATTGATCAATACTAATTAAATAACCTTATTAATATATTAGAACTTATAATATATTAACCAACCTTCAGTGTTATTTCTCTCATCATAGTCTATCCAAATGCATGATGCCATGCAACCCAAATGGACCATGTTGGGTCTGGTCAAGTATTACCAATTATAGTTATGCACTTAGACATTAATCCAACAGCCTCCCACTTGGATAAGTCTAAAACTATTATTGCGTATGACTTCAAGAACCGACTGGCAATCGTAGCTCTCAAAAGCTTCTCTCGAACTCTGACCTTGCTGATGATCTCTGACCTTTTTCAATCACTTGTCCATTAGATAAGGGATCATATATTCCTTCATTCTAGATATCATATGGACTGAGACATGGATTATAAATCATTCTCTCTGTCCATTTGTTGTTTCCCGATTTCCGATTCATGATGACTGCCTGATTGAACATATCACACCAGTCATGGCTTGGCCAAGCACTCACATGTATCATCATTAAATCATTGAGGGGCCCACATATATCGCTTTTATCCCGAAGGTAAAAGGAATGGATAAACTTCGACTCATATGACTTGTTCTACTACTTGTTGAATCATACACAAAGAAACGTTTTATAACATCGAGTTACCGAATGCGTTTTCATGCAATCAATGTACAACCAATTCATAGTAACAACTCATATCTCTAGGTTTGAAGAATATAAGATATTATTGTCTCATGATCACTCATGATAAAATCCATGAAGTGATTCCAATGAGCGCGGGTTGAATCCAATAATCAGAACTTATGAGCACTCATGAGTGTTGTAGCACAACTTTGTCCACCAACTTAGACCTCTACAAGCTAACCCATGATAGTCTTGATTCATATCTACTTCCAACATATGACCGACTGTGGATGGTTTGAATAACTTAGTCACTCTGGAAGAATAACCTAGTTTATTCTGGGAGTCAAAACATGCAAAATGAAACAAAAGAATAATTGAATCTAATATGGTATCAAAACCTATGAACATAAATAAAACACCTTTTATTTATGACCATATGATTGCACATTATTCATTGCATACTGTTTCAGCTATCAACTTTATTCTTGAATTAAAACAATAGTTGTCCCATGCTACGAGCATGTACACTATGTTTTTTCTAAACAATAGCTTTGCCATACACCAAGTATGCACTCTATGTTTGTCTATGATCCTTACTTTGTGAAATAAACCAATTGACCAAACATTCAATGATACTAATTTCACACTCCCGAATTCTTATGGCAAATGAAGGAATTCCAAATTCATGCCATGTTACCGAAATCTGTTAGAATCTAAACTTATATGCACTGATTATCTTGTAATGATTATGCACAAAGTCACAAAGACTTGACAACAAACATTACAGAGCATTCCAAAGGAGATCAACTCCTTGGAAACATCCTTCTTGCATTAAGTTTCCTAATCTTACATAGATTTATTGAACAAAGATCATTTCCATATTCCCCTTTTGACTAGCACTTCTGAACAAGAGTTGCCTCTTTTCAAAATTTGTCAATATTGTCCACCCAACAATTAACACTATACTTCCAACTGTCCTTGAGCAACCAATCTTTGTTAAACCTTAGAATTCCCTTGAAAATTGCCTAATCGTTTTAGTCATATCCAGTTCTAGACCTTTTCCCTTAATAATGCCCTGGGCATTTGGAAAATTTTAGAAAGGATGAATATAGCACATGTAATCGATCCTATATCCGAAGCATATGGGACACGATTCATGATGTCTCACATAAAGACTAAACCAGTCTTTTGCTATAATATTTCCATTTCTATTTGCCAAGTTCTCGTAATTCAGATTATGAAAAGGGATGTCGTAATCATAATCGAATTTTAGAACGCGAATAATGAACCCATATATATAATTTCCTTATGTTGAGCCATTCAAACATGAAATTCATATATATTGTTGACTAAATTTGATTAAAATCTCAATCTAAGTTGTTAGAATTGAAATGAAGTATAATTTCCTCTCCCTTAATTATAGCAAAACAACTTTTTCAACCCCTGTAGCTTCACGAATTGAAACCTTTTGTTCTCTATAATTAACATTGCTAACTTGTAATACTTATCATAATTATCATGCTCCCACTAACATGATGATTATTAGCATAACACTTATGCTCCCACTAGCCTTGACATATACTCAGAAATCAGCTGGACTTCTAGAAATCAATACTTTATTGACTTTCTTACCAATGTTTAGATTTCTAATACTAGATTGCTTTGATAAGACTTTATCAAAATAATACATCTTTCATTAGATAGCTCATATGTGTGTCTAAACAATTTAATAACTATGAAAGGGTATGCCATAATCATAGTCTCAATTGTTTAGACCTTTGCCACTTCTCACAAGTCCAGGTTAGTGTGTCGGTTAACCACACACGCTCCACTAACGACTTTGAGAATGCAAATATCACAATTGCTATTTAGTTAAAATCTACTTAGTGAAAGTTTTTCCTCACCATCATTTTCATGAATCGCAGAGAAACCTTGTGACACTTAGATTGAATGGTGTATGTGTTCTTATCCATGTGAATTGTCAAAACCACAGTCACAAGACAAGGGTAATGACAAATCGAAACTCATATGGACTGAACTCAATCTTAATTTCTTGCCAACTGGCAGCTCAAGGGACTGCCATTGCTTCCAAGTTGTTATGCAACCAATTGAGAACACTAAGAACTCATATGCAAAGCCAACTTTAACTGGAATGAGCACAGAATATGTCAACATGATAGGTTATAAACCTCAAGTCGTGTGCTAGTGATAAACTTACAGGTTTTTATTCTTGATTATCCTTTTAGGATCTTTAAGACTCCGACTATCCTCTTGACATATAAGACTCCTTTTTCAAACATCCAAGAGATAGTGCGGATTCTAATCAAGACAAACACTTCACACAATTGGCCATAGTTGGTCTTTGTTTTGTCCAAAACATCACAACTTACCAATTTCAAATGTACAAGAGTAGGAAACTTTTACTCTTACATTTGACTAGTTTTAATAAACGTACTTTAAGATGTGTCACTCAAGTTATAATCTTGGAGTATAACTCTAAGAATTGTTTTTGGAACGAGGTATGAATCATCTTCTTGATTTAACCACTTCAACAATTCATAACTCCTCTTCTTAGCCATCAGACTGCACTTAGAGAATGAATGGTGATAAGGTCTCTTAATCTTTAAGATGATCATATATGATGATACTAAAGTACTCTCCCATCTTTTCAGATTTGAGAAACTTTTATCCTTATGACTAATTTGATTCTTCTTATTCGCTCTGCCATACATTGGAACCTTTTCCAATGTCTCAGAATTACACTTAAGCTTGTAAGTAGATCCATATTTACTGAGCTTTATTAAATTATGACGAACAATCTTATCAGTCTTTTGTGGTGGACTTGACCAGTGCACAAGAATGTGTACTCGATCCCTTAGTCCTTCACTTAACTCACATGTACATGTGAACAAGGAACTAGAATTAATTTTCCAACGATGAAAAATTCTCATTCATCATGCTATACAACTTGCAAGATTCCAAGTTTCGGTTCAAATGAAACTTGGGTGATGAGGATCTTTCCTTATTTGGTAAATTTAGACATTACCACAAATGAATGAATCAGTTTCATATTTCCACTCTTGTTATTAATGGAATCATATAAGCAACAATTTTTCCCTCAAATGCCATTGTAAGGATATTTTAAAATAAATAAAATCATCATTTTTCCTTTTATTTTAAAAACTTTGCGGAAAAACTATCCTTACAGTGCAAAAGCACATGAAAACTTTGTTGTTATCTATTCATAAGCAATATATCATAACTCCTAAGAAGTAGCTCAAGAATCCGATCTTCAAACTTTGCGATAGAAATCCATCTACGCGATCAGATTCAACATATTCTTTCTTTTAGTTTCTTTACTTTTCTTTGATTCTTAAAACATCAACATGTGACCCAGTCACATCATGTATCAAGAATCTCATAATAGAAACTTAGCAGAGATAGATAGTGGACTTTACCTGAAGTAGAGTCAAACTTATTGACTTTTACATCCTTAGGTAAATTTGGCAGCATAGTAATCAATTCCCCTTCCTTTGGCAATAGATACCTATGGAACCTTGATAATGGTACATGGGACTATCACAGACTTAGCCTCTCTCTTTACCATTTGGTCAACCGAGTTGACTATGGCCGATCCCTTTCCATTGGGAAGAGAATGCTTTTTCTGGATTTCCAATGTCTTCATTGTCAATGTCCATAAAGTTTTAGGAAGTTGATCTTAGCAAATATATAAGATCATTAAGGGTCTTGTCATAGTCTGTTTCATAGGAGTCCCAAAGGAACTCACTATGTGACTTAGAAAGTGATTGGACATCCAACTTTCTCAAGACTTTGACACCCAACTCTCCCAGCTTGTCAATATGTGACTTCATCTCCAAGATGTGATCACACCTAGACCTTGCCTTTTCAATAGGGCTTGAGTGACCTTGAACTTTGTGGGTTAGGGAGAATAATTGGAGGAGGTGGAGGAAGTGAAGTTCCAAGAGATTTGGGAGGATCATAGATGTCTGAACTAGACATCTTTTGGGAGACATTCAAGATAGTTGATTAAAAGCCCCTAATATAACACCCAATATGAAATATTAAGGCTAGGACCCTCCAAACTATTTTATAACTCGAAAGAGGGATGCCGTAATCCAAGCTATAAAATATTTGAGGGCAATTTTTGAAACTATTCAAAACTAATTAATTCCCGCAACTTATGTCTTTAAAGTAGTTTTAATCCAAAAACTATGGAAGACTTTAAAATAATTAAAGAATGTAACTTTTTCTTTATTTTGTAACTTATGGAATTAATTAAGGTTACACATTTTATTACTTAATGAAGTGACTCTTGAACCTCCATAACTTAAGGACAAGACTCTTCATTTTTTGTAACCATTGCCAACTTTTATGAGTTTTATTAAACTTAAATGTGACTTTTCATATGACTTGAGGACAAGTTACAAAAAACACATTTTAGAATCAACTCTTAGATTAAAATGGATTGAAAACACATAATCAATTAACTTTTCTATTAATCTAAGCAACTCATAAGAACAAGATAATTCAAATCAAACTTTTTCATGTAATTAGTCTAAACTTTAAACTAATACAAAACATGAATCTATTGACATTTATCTTTGAAATTGGATTAGCATGAACATTACCACATCAAAAACAAGTTTCTAAGTCCAAAAACATCTTAGGGTAATGTTCCTAGTCCAATTTAAGCCAAAAAAAAGGAAGACAAGTTTTCAGGGGCCAAAACTCGTCGAGTTCATGCATTAAACAATGAACTCGTCGAGTTTATTGAAGAAACTCGTCGAGTTTTCTGTCTGGACAGCTTCTTGGCTTCGAAAAATGTATTTGCATCAAGTATAAGAGAAAGCAAACGTGGCTCTGATACCACTGATGGGTTTTGAGCATTCTAACACTACTAAGTGTACTTGCAACCCTAAATAACTTGGATCTATGTTTTCTCTATTATACATGCAAATATTAACTTTCGAAGGTATTACCCTATCTAGCATACAATACTTGATACTAGGGTAATCAAATGGATAGAATCCATACCTTTGATTTGATGTAGCTTGTCTTCATGAAGCTTGAGTGCCTAGTGCCCCAAGTGTGACACCTCAAATGGTTCACACAACACCAAATGCATATGGAATGACTTGAGAGAAATGGAACACTCCTTGAAATTGTCTAGCCCTCATACACACACTAGTGCACGATTTCTTGAGCCATGGTATTCTTTTATATGGTGGCTATTAGGGTTACACCATGTAACTCATAACTTTACCCATTCCTTATGCTCCATGGATTTTAACCTCCATGGAGTATCCATTGGTCACCCCATGGACTTAGTCCAACATAAGGAATCTTGGATCACAAGCCCACATATATAAGAATGAATGATTTACACAATCAACCCATATATTTAATTAGTCTCCTTTTGATCACTTAATTAATTCCAAATTAATTCTTGATCAATACTAATTAAATAACCTTATTAATATATTAGAAATTATAATATATTAACCAACCTTCAGTGTTATTTCTCTCATTATAGTCTATCCACATGCATGATGCCATACAACCCAAATGGGCCATGCCGGATCGGGTCAAGTCTTACCAATTATAGTTATGGACTTAGACATTAATCCAATAATAAGGAGATGAGGAAGACCCGATACCGTGATATGTTGAGAGCTGACATACATAAATATGTCAGCAAATCGGCATGTCCGACTTTGGATGACATGATAGTGAGGGCGAGGGATTGTACTGCCCCTACCCCCACCCTTCAGACATCAGACTTGATTTTCTTTCATTGCAATTAGAAGGGCCAAAAAATGGCTAACTGCCTGAGATTGACATCAAGACCGCTAGTGACGGCGCCAACTCCAACGACCTTGTGGATCGTGGATGGCCGGCATTGCAAGTCAAATGCTCCAGTGGTGAGGAGTCGAGCCTTCCAGTTGACCGCCGAGGAGGCGCATGCCGCACCGGATGTGGTGAAGGGTATGTTTTCTTCTGCCAAACTCTTATTACATGTCGGTTATGATATTTATGTTTTATGTTTTATGTGTTTTGTTTAGGATTGTGAACGGTATGCCAATACAGGTGTTATTTGACTCGGGGGCTACCTGATCATTAATATCTCTTGCACTTAGCAAGATTGCTGAGTCTTCAGGCATGGTTGATTGTCCTTTAGAGGTCAAGATTGTTGACGACCAATTCGTTCGGGTATCTGAGGTCTACAAAGTTTGTGTCTTAAGGATTTATGACGAGTGTTACCTCATGGATTTTGTTCCCATTCCTTTGCATGGGAACAAGGTCATCATAGGCATGGATTGGTTGATCCCTAATGGGGCGGTGATCGATTGTGAGCAGCAGTTGGTTCGTGTCAGGACCCCAAGTGGGGGAGAGTTGGTGATTCCGGGCGAGAGGCCACAGCGCGGGCCAGTTATGTGTTCAACAGCGAGGGGTACGCGCTACCTTCAGTAGGGTTGTGCGGGTTATGTCACCTATGTCGTGGATACGTGGGAGGCGGGTAAGGTGACTGTGAGTGATGTGCTAGTTGTATGGGAGTATACGGATGTGTTCCCGGAGGAGTTTCCTAGGATACCTCTAGAGAGACAGGTGGAGTTCAAGATTGACCTAGTCCCTGGTGCAGTTCTGATAGCCAAGGCACCGTACCGGTTGGCTCCTCCCGAGATGCAGGAGTTGTCAACACATCTGCAGGAGTTGTTAGATAAGGGATTTATCAAGCCGAGTAACTCGCCTTGGGGAGCCCCGATCCTGTTTGTGAAGAAGAAGGACGAGTCACATCGGATGTGTAGAGATTACTGGGAGCTGAACAACGTAACAATGAAGAACCATTGCCCACTCCCAAGGATTGATGATCTCTTCGATCAGCTCCAGGGGACATCTTGGTTTTCCAAGATATATATGCATTCATGTTATCACCAGATGCGAATCAGAGATGAGGATGTCTAGAAGACTGCTTTTTGGACTCGCTATGGCCACTATGAGTTCGTGGTGATGCCCTTTAGGCTCACCAATGCCCCTGCCGCATTCATGGACCTCATGAACCGCGTATGCAGATCGATGTTGGATTGGTATGTGATAGTCTTTATTGACGACATCTTGGTTTACTCCAAGACACAAGAGCATCATGAGGAGCACTTGCGAGAGGTGTTGCATACCCTGAGGAGGGAGAGATTGTATGCCAAGTTCTCCAAGTGTGTGTTCTGGTTACGCGAGGTGTAGTTTCTGGGGCACCTTCTCAACTAAATGGTATTTTGGTCGACCCAGCCAAAGTGGAGGCCGTGATGAGATGGGAGGTTTTGAAGTCTCCATCCGAGATTCATAGTTTCCTCGGGCTAGCAGGCTATTATAGGATATTCATTATGGATTTCTCCAACATAGCGGTACCCCTAACCCGGCTAACGAAGAAGGTAGTTGTCTTCTTTTGGGGGCCCGAGTAGCAAACAGTGTTCGAGACTTTGAGGTAGAGGCTGTGAGAGGCATCGATCTTATCTTGCCAGAGGGCATGGAGGATTTTGTAGTATACTGCAATGCGTCCATCTCGGTTTGGAGGCAGTATTGATGCAGAGAGGGCACATTGTCGCCTATGCCTCGAGGCAGCTGAAGCCTCACGAGTCGAACTACCCGACGCATGACCTGGAGTTGGGAACAGTTGGTTTCACTCTCAAGATTTGGCAACACTATCTATATGGGGTCCATTGTACCATTTAGACCGACCACAAGAGCCTTGGGTATCTGATGGATCAGCCAAGTCTAAACATGAGGCAGCGGCGATGGTTGGACGTGGCGAAGGATAACGACCATGAGATCCTCTACCACCTGGGAAAGGCCAATGTTGTGGCCGATTCACTTAGCCGCAAGGCATTCACAGCCCCAATCAGAGATATATGTCTGAGGATAACAGTAGTGACTCCGCTATTGGAGAGGATCCGGGAGGCCCAACAGGAGGCTATGAAGGAGGAACACCGGAAGAGTGAGCGTATAGTGGGCCAAATTTCCTTCTTCGACTATGTTAGGCGCTGGCTGTTGACACTTCACCGCAGAGAGTGGGTTCCGTCCGCAGTTGATGTGCGCAAAATCCTGATGGAAGAGGCGCACAATTCTATATTTTCCATCCGTCCTGGGGCGACGAAGATGTATAGAGATGTTCATCCTAATTACTGGTGGCCCTGCATGAAGCGGGATGTAGCTTGGTATGTTGAGAGGTGCCTGACCTGCAGGAAGGTCAAGGCCTCGCACCAGCGACCTCACGACAAGACGCAACCGTTGGATATCCCTGTGTGGAAATGGGAGGATATTACTACAGATTTCATCACGAAGCTTCCTAGGACCACACAGGGAGTGGATTCTATTTGTTTCATCGTGGATTGGTTTGTCAAGAATGCCCATTTCATTCCGATCCAGGAAAGCATTTTGGCCGAGAAGCTGGCTGACATCTACATTAGAGAGGTAGTATGTGCGCAGATCCTGATGGAGGAGGCGCATAAGTCCAGATTTTCCATCCATCCTGGGGCGAAGAAGATGTATAGAGATCCTCGTCCTGATTATTGGTGGCCCTGCATGAAGCAGGATGTAGGCTGGTATGTTGAGAGGTGCCTGACCTGCAGGAAGGTCAAGGCCGAGCACCAGCGACCTCACGACAAGACACAGCCATTGGATATCCCTGTGTAGAAATAGTAGGATATTACTATGTATTTCATCACGAAGCTTCCCAGGACTGCACAGGGAGTGGATTCGATTTGGGTTATCGTGGATCGGTTTACCAAGAGTGCTCATTTAATCCAATCCAGGAGAGTATTTCGGCTGAGAAGCTGGATGACATCTACATCAGAGAGGTAGTAGCTCGACACGAAGAGCCGGTTTCCATGATTTCTGACCGAGATGTACAGTTCACTTCCAGATTCTAGAAGAAATTTCATGACAAGCTGGGCAATCGTATGTACTTTAGCATGACTTTTCACCCACAGATGAATGGTCAGAATGAGCGGACCATCTAGACTTTGGAGGATATGCTGCAGAAGTATGTCTTAGACTTTGGTGGTAGGTGGGATACCTGCCTTCCCTTGGCAGATTTTTCCTACAATAACAGCAACCACGCCAACATCGACCGTCCTCCCTTCGAGATGCTTTATGGGAGGAAGTGCAGAACCCCAATATACTGGGGTGAGGTGGGACAAAGGGTCATAGTGAGTACTGAAGTTGCATTCAAGACCACAGAGAAGATCCAACAGGTCCGGAGTAGACTCCAGACAACCCAGAGTCGGCAGAAGAGCTACACTGACAGATGACTATCAGACCTGGAGTTTCAGGTAGGAGATATGGTCCTCCTAAAGGTGTCACCTTGGAAAGGTGTCATCCGATTCAGGAAGTGGGGCAAGTTAGGCCCTAGATACATTGTTCCGTTCAGGGTATTGGCCCAGGTAGGCCGTGTTGCGTATCGACTAGATCTGCCAGCTGAGCTTCGTCAGATCCACAACACCTTTCATGTCTTCCAGCTACGGAAGTGCTTGGTAGATGACTCCGCAGTGGTACCTTTAGATTATATTCAGGTAGATGACAGCCTGAACTACATCGAGTGACCAGTAGCCATCCTCGACAGGAAGACGAAGGATCTGAGGAACAAGAGGGTAGAGCTGGTAAAGGTGTAATGGTGGCACTACAAGGTTCTGAAATGGACTTGGGAGCCGTAGGATGAGATG
The DNA here is from genome assembly GCF_002870075.4 of Lactuca sativa. Lineage (NCBI taxonomy): Eukaryota > Viridiplantae > Streptophyta > Magnoliopsida > Asterales > Asteraceae > Lactuca > Lactuca sativa. The sequence goes on from NC_056627.2 coordinate 184,000,037, forward strand.
AGGGAGCACTACCTAGATCTATTTCCAGACGTAGCAGACTTCAAGGAAGAAGTCTAAATAAGTTTGGGAGATTTGAACGACCGGTTCCTGGTATGTATTAAGTTCAAAATTTATTCATTTTTATATAGAAACTCGATGAGTTGGAGGCCCCAAACTCATCCAGTAGGAATAGATTTGGACGCGGGTTGGAAAGTCTACTCGACAGTTTGAGAGCCTCAACTCAACGAGTAAGACTGCCAGAGTGAAACCCTAATTATCAGGGTTTAGTACCTATTTAAACACCTTAACCTCCAAAGGTTGGCCTCATTTAAAGCCTCCATCGTCCCAAACCCTAGCCACGAAACCCAAATACACTTTTGAGAGCTTTGAGCCATTTTTGGTGCATTCTTGTGGTTTTGAAGAGGAAGATACTTGAAAAAGGAGCAAGGAAGTGTTGGAGAAGACTCGATCCATAATTCTAGATTCATTTCTGGTTCATCAGAGGTATAAAGCCCCTATCTTGCCTATAGTATTCTTAGATCGCTTCACCTTCTCTTTTATTGAGTTTTTGGTCCAAGAACCATGACCCTTGGGAAATGGACATCCCAAGTGAGTATATCATCATATCTGGAACCATGGAGGGCTTTCATGGTATTGAAGCCCCATGCAAGCTATAGGATATCATTTTGGTCTTTTAAGCCCCAAAAGGCCATGCATAGAGGAAAAGTCAGAGACTTTACGTGTTCATATAGGGTCTAAGGTCTAGATCTAAGTTTTTATTCCTTAGCTTGAAGTATTATGGCCTTTGGATCAAGATCTAGGTCATAATGAGTTAGGGTTTGAGCTAAACCCATTAAGGAGGGCTATTAACGGGTAAAGTTGGAAACTTTACCCTTAAAAGGACATTTTCGGTGTGTAGATGAAGTATGGAGCTTAGATCTGAAGGATAGAAGCTCAATCTATTAAGATAGCTTAGCAGACTGAGGAACTCGATGAGTTGGGTCAAAGTGTCCCGAGTTTGTAAAAGGAAAAACTCGACGTGTTCAAGGGTGAATCGACGAGTTGACTGGAGAAATCCCGATTCTGTGTATAGGAGGAACTCGACGAGTTGTGAAAGAACTCGACGAGTTGGATCGCGATTTCTAGATTTAGCATTCAAGGAGCGTGGCGAGTTGATGGATTAACTAGGCGGGTTGAGTCAACCCAGGATGTTGACTTTGATCAAAAGGTTGACGTTGAGCAGAGTGTTAACTTTGACTTGGACTTTGAGCAAAGTTGACCCTTAAGGGGTTATGATTATGAAAGGGTAATTAAAGGAGATCCTTTATGTGTACAAATAGCTACCTACTAGTTTTAAATTTCTAACCTAACTAACTTAACTAACTAAAATGCACCTAGGCAGTTTACCTAGTCGAATTATAGAATTGTTTGGGTAAGTCGTGTGTCGATCACAGGGAATAGTTTTAATTAATTAATTTACCTACTATTAAATTAACCTAAATCTCTAGCAAAGTAATGGTTTTAAATTCTTAAACACAGTTTAATCAACTAAGTAGAACACTTCTGTTAGTTTGAATCCATGTTCCCTCAATGGTTTAGCTATTAATTATGACAATTCTTGTTGGTTACCAATTAATGTATAATTAGCAATTCAATTCCAAATTAACTAATGTTAAGTTAATTCATGTAGATCTATGCATAGTCACACATAATTTAAAACAAAATCCATTATTAGATAGGATTGGAGCTATGTAAGATTGAGTTGAAAAACACAATTATGTTCATAATATGAGTTCTCCAACACAGCCTAATTCAATACTTCAATTACTTATCTAATATTGGTTCAATCTTAGCTCTAATAATCTTACTAGGTAATCAAATTCATGCAAATTAATTCTCACTAACTACACAGAATAAGATCTTAAAGCAATCTAGTATCAAACTAAGCATGCTAGGTTTAATCAATCAAACACAAGACATTAACCAACAAGAAAGTCTATGTTATTATAAAAAAAACCATGAGTTCCAACTTTATCTACCTAACATAAGCAGCTAGCTTTAGCTACTTATACTAGCAATTAAACTAAAACAAGTCATAATCGAAAGCATCATAAAGTACTAATCTAGAAAGCTAATTATGTTCTTCTCCTTCTTCCTTGGTATTAAAACCAAATTCGTAGCCTTCTCCAACTATGAAAACGATTTCTGAACTTTTCTCCAGCCAGCCAACCTCAAATTCGATATGCTAAGGGATGTTTATAGTTTCCAAAAATCGCATCTCACATCATGAGAATTAGTGTCTCACGTCGTAAGATCAGTAGAGTTCGTGTTCCGCAAGGAAACTGCATTCAGCGTATCTATCTTCTACAAGAATCAATCTTACGTTGTGATATTATACTCCTCACGTCGTGAGAACTGGGAATTAGCATTTGTCACAAAAACAAAAGTCGTCCGAAATTTTGTCTAGTTTTCATATCATTTTGAATCTCGTCAATCAGAGTTACGAGTCATGAGATATGGTCAAAATACCGACGAGGGGTCAAGCTGTCTAACAACATCCTTTTTGTATCTTTTTCAGCTCCAGTCCTCCAGGTCTCCAACTTTTGTCGGTTTCAATCAATTTCTTCGAGAATGTCCACTTTCGGCTGCAAAATAGAATTTAAACATTATAAGTACCAAATATCTTTCCAATTAACTAAATTATAGTTTATAATGTTTTAAAATATTTCCTAGAAATGCGTATAAATATTACACTATCAAAATACCCCAGACTTATCTTTTTCTTGTCCCCAAGAAAAACTGATATTTTAAGTTAAACTTTCATCACCAGTATCACATAAGACAATCAATTTTGAATTCAGCCATTATACCAAGACCTCAATGCGTATATTTGTGTTTAAGGTTCCTAAAAACTTCCCAAATCCAAGCTACTCACAATCCTTATGAACCTTCACCCCTTAGCTTATACAACACTCATTTCTGCAACCCTCCAAATCAATCCTCAAAAATCTTTGTTAACCTCAAGGTATTTTTCGTTAAGCTACCCAAGCATACATAATCTAGAAAAATTATAACTTTAGATACCACAATGGTGCTCTTGGAATTCTTCACTTCTTTGATATTTTATCTTTGATTTGTTAGAATTCACGACCTTTATGTTTGATTTTTGGTATCTTCAACTTTTGAATCTTCAAAATTTTGATCTTTTGATCTTCATACTTTGATAGCTCCAAAAATTCATTCAACTTTTTGTAATTTCTCTCTCTCTTTTCTTTTTTTCGTATATATACCTCACGTTTTCGCTCAAAACCTACATATTAAGCAAGGAAGCTTAACTTCAACCCTTATTGGTTAAAGATATTAGTCTAAGTGCAACGACTACATAAGCTTTCCTGGATAGATTTTAGGTATAGGCTGCAAAACATATTATGCCATATAAATTACCAGATTACCTTTAATATCTCATGACTTTACACTAGGACGTGGGAAGCCACAACTATACTATAACATATGTTGGCTCAGTTAAACATTTAAGCTATTATTACTAGAATTAAATATGTAGATTAATATAACTTCAATTTTTTTTTAATTTTCTAGCAATTTACTTTTTCGGCCCTCTACCCCACACTTATTACATATAATGCCCTCATTGTATGCATAAAAACAACTTAAAAACAATAAAAGGGAGAAAAAGAAACATACTCCCCTAGGATAGTAGTGGCGCGATCGAACTCCAAATGTGTGGATAACTTGCGCATCTTGATTATGGACTTCTTCAAATATGGAACTTGGATCTTCAATACTTGAGATATGTAAACGCGCCGACAAAAATTTGGAATCGAAACTTCAATCGTCAAGAAATGTGGTACAGAAAAGTTCCTCAAAGCATAATGGAACAATGTGGGAAAGCATACACCACATTGAAAGGTTGAGAAAATGAACCATAAGTAGCTTCATAATAATGCCAAGAAGAATGTTGGTGACGCATGTAACAAATATGAATGAAAAGTCTTCAATATTAGTGAAAGTATGGACTCACGACGTGATTAATAAGGATCCTGACGTGAGGTCGCATGAAAGCAAATTCTAAAAACCATCAAGAACGGGTTTACGACTTGAGGGATAAAAGCTCACATTGTGAGAACTGGGTGCACAGAAAACAGTCTCCAATTCTTTTTGCAAATTGTGAACTTCAACCAGTTGTCTTAATACATTAAGACTCTTCTTAAACTCTATATATTTTTTTTGTGACTCTCTTCTCTAACTTTCTTTTCTCTAGATTAACCCCACACTTATTTTTGATTGTGTGTCTCGATTCTCGACTCTTAATACTCGACTAAACGTGTATACTCTCCTGTCTCTATCATCCCTTTCCGCGTTTTCTCTAACAAAATCTAAAAATAACAACCAAAAGAAGTAAACAAGAAACATAACAACTTCAAAGATTTACAATCCAAAGTAAACTAAAATCAAACAAACAAACTAAAAATAGATTAAAAGGAATTAAATGATAGGATAAACTAATCATCATCGTCATCTACATTTTCTCCACTAGTCCTGACTCCATCTCCTCTCGGCATCCACAATTCCTCCCAAGTAGGAATGTACGGGCACTGGGGAGGCACCGTAGGAGGTCGTACCACATTCATATGGGAAAACATAGCTTCAAGGATTTGGGTATTGTAAGTCACCTCGCCACGAAGGTTGTCTAAATATGTACCCACCTTACTTTGAAACGGGTCGGTAGGTACTCCTGCCTCAAAATGTTGAGGTGGTACTTTTGCTCTTCCCATCTCTCCTCGGGCTCTCACATTTCTTTTTCTAAGCCTCGTTTGGTGTTTGGGTTCCTCGGGTGGTTGCTCAACACCCTCATCATCACTATGCAGGATGCTCCAATGTGAATCCATATTGACCACAACTCGCATGGTCTCAAGATAGCCTAAAGAAAATTCATTCCCTTCCTTACAAGTAAGTGTCCTTGTAATTTGGGAATGATCACGCCATATGATCATGCTAGACGGGTGACAAAGTGGCCACCACAATTCGGGCTCCTGGGTCGGGAACTCACCGCGTACTGGGCTAAATATCGGGCCAAGAAGTAGGGAATGTTGCAACATACTCCTGGCTGCAAAATGGTCCATAAGAAAAATAAATTTATCTTGGTGACCTTGTCCCCATGTTTTTTGTGATGAATGGAGAATGTGATAAGTCAATGGATCAAACGATGAATTGGGGACTTGATGTTACTTTCCGGAGACACACTCGAGTTGATGATTCCCGAAGCAATATGGCCCAAAACTCATGTCCCGACATTCCCCAAGAATGTGTAACCGCAACTTCCCGCAAAAATGCAGAAAACACGGGAGTCGTCACTTCATGGGCTTCATATAAACCCATCGTCCAAGAAAATTCCACCAAACTACACTCCCTATACTCCCTTCACAACCGAAAAACCAAAGCGTACGGGAAGTTTAGGTCTTCAACATTCTCTTGGAAAACCACCGTAGGGAAGAATTCTACACAAAGCTCCTTATACACCTTTTCTTGCATTTCAAACAAATTACTCCACCCTTTGCATGTGAATGTGATCCCTTTTTCTGTAAAAGTTTTAGTAAGAAATGGGTTTAAACGGTCAAGAACCCCCACTTCCCTAAGCTTGTTCCAATTGACTGTAAGTGCTACGGTAAACTCCCGGTTGTGAAGCTAACCCAATATATTGTTGTACCGAGTAAGAACATCATGAGATATGTTGGTTGGAAAAGTGTAGAACGGGTGTAAGTTAGCAACCCCTCCTTAAGCTTCACTAACATCCCTCCTAGGAGCCATTTTTCTACATGAAAATAACAAAGGAACAAAACCGACAACATACAACCATTAAATATATATCAGAAATGGAATAAATCTGAATCCCATTATTTACGTCGTGAGCCTTGCAGACTCACGTCGTGAACACAGTACGAAGGCAGTCAGTCTTCGTTCTTAGTATCGAGCAATATTTTAAACAAATCAAGTGCAATAATCGCTAAGGGTTTTTTCTAATAGCAATTTCAAGCTCATAACAGGGACATGCAAGATGAAATTAGGGCATAATCTTAGGTAATTTGCAATTTTTAACTATTAACACAAACCCTAGCCTCTAAATCTAATAAACTAGACAAAATAAAGAATTAACACATGAATGTTTACCTTAAACAAATGTTACGTAAGAAAGAAAGCATAATGTTGGAAGAAAGAGCCGAAATAAAGCCGGGGGGGGGGGGGGGGGGGGGGCAATTTTGAGTTCACTTAGTGAGTTTGGAATAAAGTGGTAGTCAAAGTGAGTTCTGGTTTGTTTATTCTGTGGTCCCGTGAACTTTAAATTTCATGTCGTGAGCTAGGAAGGCTCATGCCGTGAGTCTGATTTGGGCTTATATGTTCGGGCCAATTCAATTGGAACAAGTTGGGCTAAAAAATGAGAGAGCGGTCTATCCCACCTCCGTATTACACTTAAGGTTCACGTCGTGAGCGACAGGACTCACGTCGTGAGTCCTGTCGGGGCTGACTAAATCAGGCCAATTGAAAATACCACAAGGTGGGATTTTGGGCCACGAGGTGGTGTCGAAGTTTTTTCATAAAAATCGTCCATTTTCTTGTAAAAACTTTAATTTATTTTACCACTTAATTTTTATGGACCACACCTGATTTTTACCATATTTAAAATAATTATGATGATGAAATGACTAATTATCCTAAAAACCTACTAAAAATGCAAAAACGAACATAAATTCAAACTGAGCTCGGGTTGTTACCCGAGAATCGCTTCTTTTTCTTGGACTCGTGAGCCAAACTCCGTGCCGCCTCATGTTGAATCGGTCGAAGTGTCCATAACCAACTGTACCTTTTGCTCTATCCATCTCCTTTTGTATGCTTGAACTCATCGAATATACACTTTTTTAGATTTTTCTTTTTTATCCTTCATCTCATTTACTTCAAGCTTCCTCTTTATCCCTTTATTCTCTTGAAAATTATTTTCCACTTTTTCCTCGTTCTTTAGCTCTACTGGAACCATCTTTTCATCCACATTTGAACTGTTTTCCTCAGAAGTAACCTCCTCCCCGTCACTTGATAAGTCTTCACTTTCTTCACTTACCTAAGAAGTTGGATTTTTATAAGCAATTACTTTAAACACAAGTGGAACGGATGCTTTCGGCTTGGTGTGTTTGACTCATTGAATTGTCTTAATTTCATCTTCCATTAGCTTCTACAACTCTTCAAGTTCATCTCCCTCATCAATGTTGAAGACTTCACCTTGAACATTATTCCCTTAAAATCCATCTTCTACTCCAAAAGTTGCTTTGTCATCTCTAACTCTCAAAGTTAGCTTCAATTCGCAAATATCAACCAAGGCTCGAGGAGTATCTAATAGAGGGCGACCAAGAATAATCGGGACATTGTTATCTTCTTTCATATCCATAATGACAAAGTCAATTGTAAAAACGAATTTTCCAATTTTTACTACGATGTCTTCCACAATGCCTCTAGGATGTGTCACTGAACGGTTTGCCATGTGGATTGTCATTCTTGTAGCCTTCACATACGGAAGATTAAGTTTTTGATAGAACGAGAAAGACAATAGATTTATGCTAGCTCCAGAATCAGCTAAGTCATAAGTCTTTGTATTATTTCCAAACTCACATGGAAGAGTGAAGCATCCAGGATCTCCCATATTCTTTGGTGATTCTCCCAATACAAACTTAGAACTTTTATCACTAAGGATCACCTTGGAATTTTTTTTTAATTTTTGTTGAGCATCTAGTTAGTATTGTAAGAATTTGGCATATTCCGGAAGTTTAGACAATGACTCAATAAAAGGAGTATTTATTGGAATACCCTTCACCCACTTCATAAATTTCAAGTGGTCATGTTCCAGTGGGTGAATATTAGTCGGGGATGGAAATGGTAAAGGAGGGTGATAAGCTTGCACAATTGCTGAAGTTTTCTATTCAAACCCTGCCCACGTCATGAGCTTTGAAGGCTCACGTCGTGAACTCAATGTTTTAGTACAATTTTTCTCTTCGAGCATCGACTTTTTCGAACTTGGATTGGACTACTTCGACTCCACTTCTAGTGCTTCTAAGAACTCAGAAATAACATCTTCTTTAGTTTCAAACACCATTACATGTGATTGAGTCTTCTTGTCGATAAATTTTCGAGAAAATTTATCATTCACCAAAGTCGTTAGTTGACCAAGTTGGGCTTCGAGATTCTGGATCGATGCTTGATGATTTCTTAATAATACTTGTTGGTCAATCATCGTAGCCTGTTGATCTTTCATCATGGCTTGTTGATCCTTCATCATCAATCTTTGATCTTTTATAGTTGCATTTATCTCATAATGTCTCTTTTCTGAAGCCTCCATAAAACGATTAAGCATGGTCTGTAAGTCAACTTTCTTTTCAACTGGTGGTTGCTCTTTTTCGTAGAAGCCTCGGCTAGTCTGCATATATTTCTCTTCTTTTTGCTTCTTGTATTATTCATATGGAAACCACTCCTTCTTTGGTTTTCTTCATTCTTCATCATATTTATCCCCCTTGAATAGCAAACTTGAGCATGTTTGTTTCCATTAACGTCCAAGTGGCATTCCTTGGTGAAGTGTGAACCATTGCATCTTTCACATCCAACTCTAATATCATGAATTGACTGGTCCGTTTTTGTCATTCTTCTATCCATATTATTGAGCATGGCGAGTACATCAGCAATGTCTTCAGAACTTCCTCCTCCAATGCCTTTAACTCCATCATTCCTTGGATTATGGTGCTCATGAGAATGTTTTGCGAATTCTTCAATAAACTCCTTGATTTCACCCGAAGTTTTCATTGTAAGTGGTCCTTGAGAATCAAGGAGTTGCCTCGTCATGACATTTACTTTGACATAAAAGATAGACACTTCTTGTTGTATGTTGAGGTCATTTTGAGGGCAATTTCTTAGTACTCCATTATAGCGTTCCCATGCCTCATAAAGGAACTCACTCGGTTGTTGCTCAAAGTTGGTTATTTCCTTCTGGAGTTTAAATATCTTGGATGGTGGGCATAATTGTTCTAGAAATTGCTTGCGCACCTGTGCCCAAGTAGTGATTACACCAAGTGGTAGTGCCTTCAGCCAGTCTTTTGCAGCTCCTTTAAAAGTGACCGACAACATCCTTAGCAAGACTATCTCTCTAGGAACATTTGGTACGTTGAAATAATCCACAATGTCATTGATCTCATCTAGATGCTTGTAAGCATCCTCATGATCCTTTCCAGAAAATGTACATCCTTATGTGCAGTAAGGATGTGTCCTTTCAGTTCAAATGTGGCAGATGCAGGAATTGTAGGTCGTACTAAACCAGGAGCAGCATTGTCTCTTATCCACTTTTTGTATGCTCCCATGGATATATCTGCAATGTTCGTCATCTTGTTTTGTGGCTCGTCTTGGGGTTCACTCTTTTCTATTCCGAATTCAGGCTCAGATTCGTATTCAGATTCTTGTGGGTTAGATATTTGATCAAAGCTTTCAACCTCGCTTTTGTCCTTCGAATATGTACTTGAATCTCCCACTTTCTTTCCTATCTTCTTTCTAAAAACTTATTTGAGGTCCTTGAAAGGTGACTTCTTTGGTATTTTGTTCACTCCTTCGTTCTCATCCGTCTTTTGGTGAAGGGTCGACTCTGGATCTTCAAGTGGTGGCACCAAAGGCGTGTTGAAACATCTGGTCATGAACTAATGCAATAAAACAAAGATAAAAACGTAAAACTAAACAAAAACTAACTAGAAATAGCCTACCGACTGGTCACCACGACGTGGTAAAAGACACCACCTCGTGTTGTCGCAGAAAGTCTAAACATAAAAGAAAAACGAAGAAAAAATGAAAAACTAATGAACTCACGTCATAAGCTTAAGGCTCACGTCGTGAGTTTGGCACTGAAAAAAAAAACTAGGCTGAAAATTAACTTTTTGTAGGTTTTACCCCACAAAAAAGATCGATTAACCTAAAGCAAATAAATCAACAATCAAATAAGCCATTCCGCGACAACGGCGCCAAAAACTTTGATGTGTACAAATATCTACCTACTAGTTTAAATATTTAACCTAACTAAAATAACTAACTAAAATGCACCTAGGCAATGTACCTAGTCAAATTATAGAATAGTTTAGGTACGTTGGGTGTTGATAACAAGGAACAATTTTAATAAATTAAATTACCTACTATTAAATTAATCTAAAGCTCTAGCAAAGTAACGGTTTTTATCTAATTTTGCAAGTTTACATAAACTTAAATTCATAAACACAGTTCGATCAAGTAATTACAACACTTCTGTTAGTTTGAATCCACTTTCCCTAAATGGTTTAGCTATTAATTATGACAATTCATGTTGGTTACCAATTAATGTATAATTAGCAATTCAATTCCAAATTAACTAATGTTGAATTAATTCATGGAGATCTATGCATAGCCACACATAATTTAACACAAAATCAATTATTAGATAGGATTGGAGCTATGTAAGATTGAGTTGAGAAACACAATTATGTTCAATATATGATTTATGCCACACAGTCAAATTCAATACTTCAATTACTTATCTATGATTGGTTCAATCTTAGCTCTAATCATCTAATGTTCACTAAATTACCAGGTAATCAAATTCATGCAAATTAATGCTCACTAACTACACAGAATAAGATCTTAAAGCAATCTAGTATCAAATTAAGCATGCTAGGTTTAATCAATCAAACACAAGACATTAACCAACAAGAAAGTCTAAGTTATTTTAAGCAAACCATGAGTTCCAACTTCATCTAGCTAACAGAAGCAGCTAGATTTAGCTACTCATACTAGCAATTGAACTAAAACAATTCATAATCAAAAGCATAGTAAAGTACTAATCTAGAAAGTTAATTATGTTCTTCTCCTTCTTCCTTGGTATTAAAACCAAATTCTTAGCCTTCTCCAACTCTGAAAACGATTTCTAAACTTTTCTCTAGCCAGCTAACCTCAAAGTCAATATGCTAAGGGATATTTATAGTTTCCAAAAATCGCATCTCATGTCGTTAGAATTAGTGTCTCACGTCGTGATATCAGTAGAATTCATGTTCCGCAAGGAAACTGCATTCAACGTATCTATCTTCTGCAAGAATCAATCTTACGTCGTTAGATTATACTCCTCACGTCGTGACAAATGGGAACTAGCATTTGGCACACAATCGAAAGTCGTCCGAAATTTTGTCTAGTTTTCACATCATTTTGAATCTTGTCAGTCGGAGTTATGAGTCATGAGATATGGTCAAAATAACGACGAGGGGTCTACCTGTCTAACAACATCCTTTTTGTATCTTTTTCAGCTCCATTCATCCAAGTATCCAGCTTTTGTCGGTTTTAATCATTTCTTCGAGAATTTCCACTTTTGGCTGCAAAATATAATTTAAACATTATAAGTACCAAATATCTTGCCAATTAACTAGATTATAGCTTAAAATGTTTTAAAATATTGCCTAGAAATGTGTATAAATATGACACTATCAGTAGAAGTCCGATTGGAGTTGATTTCAAAGCGAAGGACAATTCAGCTACTTCATGACATTTAGGGTGAGTTACCTTCCAGTAGAAGTGGGTCGAAGCCACCAATGCCTACCCTCTAGTAGTTAATTATAATTGAGATGATTGTCTCTGGGATAACTTTCTGGTATGCCACTATCTGTTATGCTTTATGTACTAGTTTTCTATGATATTATGTGATAGTTGTACAAGGGGTGAAATAGTCCCCGTTACCTGTTGAAAGAGACCGAAGGGGTGGGCCAAGACCCAAATATGCTAGGTAGTATGTGACTTATATGTTTATGTATTAGGATGATATGTGGTAGTGTTAGGGGTGAAATAGTCCCCATTACCGGTTGAAAGAGACCAAAGGGGTATTCCAACACCCAGATATGCTAGGCAGTTACTAGTTGAAAGTTACCGAAGGGGTAGGCCAACACCCAAATATGCTAGGCGGTTACCGGTTGAAAGAGAACGAAGAGGTAGGCCAACATCCAGATATGCTAGGAAGTATGTTATTGTATGGTATGTGGTATGATGGGGGAACTCACTAAGCTTTGTGCTTCCCATTTTTAGTTTTGGTTTCAGGTACTTCCTCTTCAAAGGGAAAGGAGCTTGCATGATCGCAACACATCACACTACATTTTCTGCACAGGAGATCTTTGGGATTTATACTTTGATATTGTCTTTATCATGACATGTTTTGACTATGGATACATTGATTTTGATATGAGTTGATTCTATGATGTTTTTAGACAAATGGTTTTGTAATTTTTTAATTTAAAATAAAATATTTGGTTGTAAATTTTGGGATGTTACAAGAAGGCTATGTAGAGGGCCTCTGAACGGGCTGTATATTATTTTTCCTTGTTTGACTAACTATTTTGTTGTATTCTTATACTATTTATTTTTCTCTCCTATGCCATATTAGGTGAATTGATGGTGAACTTTATAGTTCTAGACTGCAACTTAACTCTTTGATACGTAAGTTAAAACACTTATTCTTGATGAGTTAACATTGTTTATGATTCACGTTGATTCCACCTTAATGTGACTGAAACAATCCAGTCTTTCCTCAATTTTTTCTTAATAAAACTTGACGATTCACTATGATATACCACCCAATGATAAAAGATTGAAACTCTGTGTCGAAGGTTAGTCTATGTACCGTAGGCTATCACACGCACCAACCCATTCTTGCCTTTAAGTTTTTCTTTAAAGCTTTATGATTCAGCGTAATGTACCATGTGCTGCTGAGAGCTTGAAAAATCTATGATGATGGTTAAGCTAAAACACCACACCTTATCACACGCATCAAACTATTCTCACCATAAATTCTTCTTTAGAATTCTATGATTCAACGTATAAAGTCAGACGTTAATGAAAATTCGAAAATTATGTGCCGATAGGTATATCGCTGTCTTTGATATAATACATGCACCTAATGAATCTTTCCCACCAATTCTTCTATTTAAGAAGTTAATGATTCACTGTATTAGCATACACTGGTTAAACTTCGACACTTTTTCCCAATGGGTAAATTTCATACCGGAATGTATTACACAGATCTTAAAACTCATGCCCTTTTTCTTCTAATAAAAGTCATTAATCAGTCAACATATGAAACCACACGCTGATGAGATCTCGCAATACTATGTCAGTGAATGGTGGCTTAAGCCCACACTATCAGGAGGCATCATAAACTTACTGGGTGACCATCACAAGTCACTCGCTGATTGCTTATGCTGATGTTCATTTCCACTGATGACATGTCTCACTGATGTAACTTCTTTGTCACAACTGTAACTTTTTAGATGATGATTAAAAGTTCAATCATTATCTTGGGATATTTATGGCGAAGATCTCTTCAGTCATGATTACGTAAAAAGGATGAAAATTTTAAGTATATATTGGGAATACTCCGTCCTAGGTCACTTTTACAAGATATTCAAGCAATTGCCTCTCTCTCTCTCTCTCTCTCTCTCTCTCTCTCTCTCTTTCGAAAAAGGATCTCTCAACTATCATCTTCCTCAAGCTTTGTGACAACCCGAAATTTATTTCGTCATTTTTAACCCATCTTTCCGTTAATAAGCCTCACTTTATTAAACTGTCCGTTAACCTTTTGGATTGGTTAATTAATTTGGACTTTTATAATGACTTAGTAAGGGTTGGAACAAATTTGAAACACCCTCATTAATCCCTTTAAAAGTTTTAGTATCAACTAAGTCAAAATACGACCATTTAATCGGATGCGACCAAAACCCCGTTTGACGTCAGTATCGGGTAGATTTCCACTGAGCCCCAAGCTCAACCCCTATATAAGATGGAGTAGACTCCATTTACACCCTTTTCACTCTCTCTCTCTCTCTCTACAACTTGTTTTCGATCGAAAAACACCCATTCCGAGCCCTAAACTAGTAAGTAACCTATCCTAACTTGTTGTGTAGCTTAGTTAACATGAAAATCCGTGTTTTAGACATCAATTAGGGGCCAAATTATGTGTTTACGGCCCAAGAACACTCTTGGACCGTGAACACCCTTAAGTGGGGTTTTTAAGCCCCAAAACCCCTCTAAATTACCCCTAGGGCTTAGATATGACTTGTGGACTTAAACCTTCGAGTTTAGAACACTAAAACCATGAATTTTGGAGAGTAAACATGAGTTTACGGCCCAAGAACACTCTTGGACCGTAAACCCCTCTTCATAGGTCGTGAACACCTATAAAGGTGTTAGAAATGCCCTCAAACACCCCCTATGGCCTGGAAAAATGTCTAGAAGCAACCCCCATTGAAGTAAAGGCTTTAAACATTAAAGAAACCATGTACTTAGGAGTTTAAGGCCGTAAACCCCCCTAGGATTGGTCCATGGGCCGTAAACTCCCAAAGAGTGCCCAAAAGATGCCCTAACATCTTCATTTGACTTGGAAAAATGCATAGAACTTTATTTCCTACCATTTAAGACCTAAATACATGAAAGGATTGAGCAAGTTAGAGTTTACGATTGTAAACTCCATGTTTACTTCCGTAAACTCCCTAAAAGGGTACATTTGAGGCCTTAAACCCTTCATAAGCCCTAGATTTGAGCCTAGCATAATTCCACAAGTGATATAAGACCTTGAAACATCATAGAACACCCCCACCGTGAGTTTACGGCCGTAAACTCATGGGGATATGGTCTTACGGCCGTAAACACTATAAAGAGTTTACTCTTGAAGAGTAAACTCCCTATCTAGACCATACACTCCCTTATTTGCAACCCAATAGCCTCCTAGCACTTGACCAAAGTGTTTTCCGCACTTTAGGATGCGTATACGTGTTTAAATTAGTATTAAAATTACTAATTGTATGAAAACATATGTAAACATATGTTATTAGGTCACTAAGTGTGTTCAAGTCTTCACTTGACACCGAGCACCCAACCGGCACCTTCATCTGATCCACTTACAACAGGTGAGTTCATACCCCTGAATTAACCTTTTAAATGTTTTTACATGCTTTTATGGGGGGATACAAGTTAAAACATGCTATTTATCATATCAGTCATATGTGATTAATAACCCGCATGCACAAGGATTTATCACACTTTCATTTGTTTTACCAAGTATAATAATGTAGATGGTTTTCCAAAACGTTTTTACTGTTTAAATCTTTTCTTAAATTATCTCTCGTGTTGTATGTTTTACTTCTAAACCAGTTGCAGCAGTGTTTTAAACAAAAGTTTTCTTTACTTATATTGTGTTATCAAATTATAAACGTGTTTATGAACGGTTTTCAAAGCTTGTTTTACATAACTATATCAAGTCGTAAATTCTTATTTTTAAAGGTTTTACCAAAGTTTTCTTCTATACTTCTGTACTTCTGTTTTGGTAAATGCATGCCTCTACTTGTATAGTTATATAAATAATGTTTAAAAGACTTAGGACGGCTAGTTCGCCCTATTTCCTTTTCCTCGTTGGGATGTGGTCTGGTGGGTATCGGATATTCGTCCGAAGGTCGTTTAATCATTAATTATATATCAAGTATATATGTATAGACATAAAGGTTTACATCGGCCAGTTCATTTCCCTTGGGTAGCAAGGGCATCCTTCCATTTATCATTCATAGATCAGAGACACTGGTAACTATTATAGGAATACATAGGAAGCTCTATTCACTCTTTCTAGTACCAGAATTCCACATGAGTTAGTTCATACGCGAGTTTATAATGTTTCTCCAGCGCCTCTAATAGCATTCAGAATACGAGATGCATCTTCAAGACACGGATCTCCCCATCGTCGAGTTGGTAACTAGAGTCTCCTATAGGGAGAGCGGGCATTGTGTGTATAGATCTATACGAGACTGACACTCCCGCACCCTGACTGCTAGCTACAGTCCACGGCCTACCAAGCCAAGGGGTGACAAATGTCATATCTATTCCGACATTTGTAGGGCGTCAAGTACTCTAGTGTCAATCAGTATGGTTACGAGTATCTCCATGTTTACCTTATAATTCATGGCCTTAAAGTAACGAGAATTTAACATTGTATTCTGGAAACAACACTCTTAGGATTATTCTTTGTTTTAGACCTTGCTAGCTGTATCGGTCATTTGATACTGTCTGGGGTCTGTGTTTCTTTGTTTTAGACCTTGCTAGCTGTATCGGTCATTTGATACTGTTTGGGGTCTGTGTTTCTTTGTTTTAGACCTTGCTAGCTGTATCGGTCATTTGATACTATCTGGGGTCTGTGTTTCTTTGTTTTAGACCTTACTAGCCGTATTGTACATTTGATACCGTCTGGGGTCTGTATTTCCTTTTGTTAGACTGAGCCAGGCGTATTATTCATTCAATACTCTCCTGGAGTCTATGATTTCTTTTTCCTTAGTCAGCAGTATTTTCTGCTGAGGCATATGTTATTTTCCCTTAGTATTTTTACTAGTGATATTCTTTTACTTTTGTTAAAGTCAAATACTGTATTTTGGGTAATGATAGTATTTCAGGAAAAATTTCTCTTTTAAAAACATAACACTGTCAAGTCTTGGTAGAAGACTGCTCTTAATTAGAAAATATAGGATTTTCTGGAAAGGACTCTAATACACCGTAGATTCTAAACTACTACTTTTTATAAAGTTATTTTGAATAAAATGCTTACTTACACATGATGACACTAAATACTTATGAACTCACCAGCATTTATAAAAATGCTAATACTCGCTTTCAAAATAACTTGTGTTCTCAGGTTAGCAATAGACAGGTACACCCAGGAGCTTTTGTGAAGTCAGCCTAGAACAGAGCTGCATCTATACTAGTTTCTGTATTACTTTGATGTCTCTATAAAATGTAACTTATGTAAAACTATTACTATTAATGCAATGGTTGTTGTACTTTGATTACTATACTGCATATGTTCTGATACTTGACATGACGTCATCCACCACAGAACGTTTCCGCCGTTCCGGTTTTGGGGTGCGACAGGTTGGTATCAGAGCATTGTTTATAGTGAGCTCAGTATATCAATTCATAAAAGATATACAGTCTATAAATACATAGGGATAAAACACTCTGACCAAGAATTATACTTTAAAATATAACCATATTTTACCAAAGTATAAGAACATCCAGAATCTAAACACTCGAACACAAGTATCACAAGAAGAACAAGAATAAAAGTCTTCGGATGTTGAGCATTACCGTCAAACCGGGGCAGTTATGTAATCGTAAGTCGGAATAAATGTAACCTGATCAACTACATTTATTCGAAGTGCGATGAACGTGTGCTTGGGAGTCATAGTGGTGTTGCAACAGGTCTGGAACTTACCAAATAGGAATTCTAGAGCCAAACATAAAGTCTAAAATACTATGGGAGTATTTTGGAATACTAAAAGACTCACATTAATCCTAGAATCATACCCAGAAGTTAAGATTCAAACAAGAATTTAAAATACCATAGGGGTATTTTAGGATCCATAGATAACCTTGTGTGAAAAACTAAAAAGATCCTTATTGATATACCTACAATTACAGAGGGTATACTCCCAAGGTCACATATAATAAGGATCCCATAGACTAAGAATGTGTGGTTTCGCTCTATTTCCTTTTCCTCGTTAGGATGTGGATATAGAGTTGTATCACATATTCGAAGGCCTATCGGATCTAAGCTATATATGATTTGTGTACCCTATGTAATTTTAACAGGACTCAATATGGATCACTCAGTGAAATGTTAATAATCTCTTAGGATTCTTTAGACATTTCTATTCTCGCACGAACCCTGTAGAAAACCCTATCCACTTCAGTGTTCGACAAAAGAGTTGATTCAGACCCAGAAGAAGTTCATTGAGAAGATTTCCAGTTCGGAAATAAATACGTCGAGACTATTGAAGCCACCAAGTGCCTATACCTTTTAGGGACATTGGTGTGAAATCCGCCTAAACACCCAAGACTTCCAGTCATCCACCATGTAGCGATGACACTCAGAGTCAGAATCGGGAGTAAGACGGAGTAGAGATTCAGTATGTCTACACGAGAAGACAACCCTTGGTAACTAACCAAAGGAAACCAACGCCGGTCCCAGTCAAGGATATGAGGTAGATAGAGGGAACCAGTACATGGAACTCGAGAAGTGACTTTTCCTCGTTATTGTCGCGCTAATACACCCATACAATAATAAAATTTAGTGAGTTAGTGATTACACTACTCACGCTATGTGATAGGTGAATCGCCTTTTCCCGTCGCAAGTAATACGATTAGATCGGATCTCAAAACCTCGATTGAGATTGTTTAGACATAAGCCTTCATGAGCCTTTCTTCTGTGATTTCGTTCCGAACATCCCTCAAATCTTTCCAAAGCCGGAGAGTGAACCTTTCCAGCATAAAGATAACTTAATAGGAATGATTCCCATCTTATGGCTTTCCGATACCCTTACCCCTACCTTGAATACCCGGACTACATCATAGGGAAGTAGGTCGAAACTCGGACAACCAATATCCGAGGCGCGGGAAAAATTTATGCTTAATATAATAAGGATAGATACATCCAGAGTTAACCATCGTCTCTCATCAGCTTGTGTCCCTTTCCGTGTAGGAAAAGCATGCCTCCGAAGAAGCGTAACCAATCAACTGACAAGAAACCTACTCTCCTATTCGATGAAGCTACGTTCCAAGCTGCAGTCTCGGCAGCCGTAGCAGCTGTCATGGCTCATCTGAATGCTAACAACGCCAAGTTTAGCAAGAGCCCTATCAGGACTCCCGATCCTAGCAATGGACAGCAGCAACCAACACCTGCATACCCAACCACCCAAGAACCTCAGCCAACTCCACTAGAGAGAAAGTTCAAAAGAGAGGAAGGAAGTACCTTGGATCAAGGACCTTTAGAAGGGCAACGAGCTGAGACAGTCAATACCCCTGTCAACCCTTCCATCCTGACTTCAAGGAGACCCTACCTAGAAAACCTCCCCCACTACAGCAAGTGTAGCTACCATCATCATGGTGTATGTCGGGAACTCTGTTGTACTAGGTGCAACCTGAAGGGGCATACCGCTCACGTCTACAGGACCCCGATTGAGTTCATCACATCAACCACCAATGTGGCGACCAATCCAGTTTATCGTCTATGTGGTGAGATTGGGCACCTAAAGCGAAATTGCCCAACTGAAAGAAAAGACAAGGACATAGGAGGAGTCTAACTCTAATGCTTGGGGAGAACCATCAAGGAACCCGGTAGATTTTTGGTACGTCTCTCAATCCAAGATAACTAACCGAAAACATTAAAAGGCTAACTCTAAATGTAATTACTTCCTCGTTAAGACGAAAGTCGCAGCACTGTTATAAACTTTAAAATTTCATCAGGTAAAACTATAATGGCTAGATATATACGTTATGGCCATGTATAATTGAGATGGATAGACCTAGAGTGAGTGATGCCGCCTCATTTCCTATTCCTCGTTTGGTTGTGGATTTAAGGCGGAGTCGCTTGGTCAAAAGTCCTCCCCACCTTAATTATGCATGACTAGTATATGTTAGGCGATTATAGAAAGGCCTCGTGAGAATCCATTCATGAAAGGTACCCTATTCAGAAACACTCAGGACCCTCTACAGTTTCGCGTCAACTCTATCGGTCCAAGTATCCACGACAGTGATACACGGGATGAAACCCGAGACGCCTAGAACTTGTGTGCCCGTTCGGCACATGGCCCTATCGATCCTCATTTTATATCATGTCGAAGTATGCCAACTTCGACGCCTCTATCAATCATGGTTCGACTTCGTGCAACCATGTGTAAATCCTTAGTGCTGTGTAAAAAGAACTTTCTCCGTAGCCAATTCGGCAAATAAAGGTTCTTCTGAACCTAAAAATAATAAAACCTAATGCGATCCGTCAGTCATCCCTCTTATCTCAAACCTTCCGAAGTACCCAGGAAAAGGGTACCGCGCGCTGTTAACCAACCCTTCTTAGACAGATAGAAACCGAAACAAAAGACACTGCAGGTATTCCAGAAGACGATAACCACCAGAAACCTACTCCGTAGAACCCCCAGAAAGACCCTTCGCACCTCGCAATCAGGTTCGTGAATCAAGAGGATAGAACTCAGGGGGCTGACCACTATAACTGAGTATATGCATAAGGGTAGTGTATAATTGAGATCAAAAAGATTTAAGATGTGTGCTTCCTCCCTACTCCCTGTTCCTCGTTGGGTTGTGGGTCTGGGGTGGAGTCGCACAACTGAACATCCTGCCGACCTCAATTATATACGGCTTGCATACACCAAGTATTAGTGGTTAGGCCAAGTATGAGCTCTACCACGAACCCCATAGTAAAACCCTGCATCTTATTACATAGAATAGGAGCTAGAGTCAAGAGAACCACTGCGGGTTGAGCTATTATAATGACCACAAATCCGAAATTTGTTGTCATCCTGGTTAAGCCAACATAGTAGCTAACACCCTCAGTTGGTAAAGAAATCTGAGTCGTAAGAGTCAAGGACATTGACTACGACCATCCATTCACGTTTATCCCCCGAATTAAGCATCTCAGCGGATATCCCGGAAATCCGAAAGCTGCAGTGAGTTAAACTCTGAGGAGAGTGGATGAGGAGATTAAACTTCCAAGTGACGGAACCCTATACTCACTAGATTTGACCTAGACCGAGAAAACTCATAACCTTCGGAAGAGTAGTTACAGAAGATGTTCGCACTACCCAGGCACTTCTTCCTCCTTGTTACTGACAAGTAGTGCCTAGGACACTCCGCCCCCTTACGTGGAAGAAGTCACCGTCGCCCTGTAGACGATAGACTGCATTCTCCAAGGTGAACACTAGAATACCAAGAACCACAGGATAACCTCCGCAACCAAGAATACTTGAATAAAGTGCGATAATAGGTTGCGTAAAGCCTTATAACCCAGATCCCGAAGAGATTATAGACTTGACACCAGTCTAGGTGTTAGCCGATGGGTTATACAAGAGCTTGCGCTTTCTGCAACTAGAATAAACCGATGCCATAGAGATAAGAGCATGTCTTAAAGATTCATTGGACTACTAGGTGTTCCAAGAATACTATCTCGCGCAGAGATAGTAGAACCACCTCCCGAGGTAGCCCAAGACCCCCTATGGCCAGGAAAAATGTCTAGAAGCAACCCCCATTGAAGTAAAGGCTTTAAACATTAAAGAAACCATGGACTTAGGAGTTTACAGCCGTAAACCCCCCTAGGATTGGTCCATGGGCCGTAAACTCCCAAAGAGTGCCCAAAGGATGCCCTAACTTCTTCATTTGACTTGGAAAAATGCATAGAACTTTATTTCCTACCATTTAAGACCTAAATACATGAAAGGATTGACCAAGTGAGAGTTTACGGCCGTAAACTCCATGTTTACTTCCGTAAACTCCCTAAAAGGGTACATTTGAGGCCTTAAACCCTTCATAAGCCCTAGATTTGAGCCTAGCATAATTCCACAAGTGATATAAGACCTTCAAACATCCTAGAACACCCCCACCATGAGTTTACGGCCGCAAACTCATGGGGATATGGTCTTAGGGCCGTAAACACTATAAAGAGTTTACTCTTGAAGAGTAAACTCCCTATCTAGACCATACACTCCCTTATTTGCAACCCAATAACCTCCTAGCACTTTGACCAAAGTGTTTTCCGCACTTTAGGATGCGTATATGTTTTTAAATTAGTATTATAATTACTAATTGTATGAAAACATATGTCAACATATGTTATTAGGTCACTATGTGTGTTCAAGTCTTCACTTGACAACAGCACCCAACTGGCACCTTCATCCGATCCACTTACAACAGGTGAGTTCATACCCCTGAATTAACCTTTTAAATGTTTTTACATGCTTTTATGGGGGGAATACAAGTTAAAACATGTCAGTTATCATATCAATCATATGTGATTAATAACCGGCATGCATAAGGATTTATCACACTTTCAGTTGTTTTACCAAGTATAATACTGTAGATGGTTTTCCAAAACGTTTTTACTGTTTAAATCTTTTCTCAAATTATCTCTCGTGATGTATGTTTTACTTCTAAACCAGTTGCAGCAGTGTTTTAAACAAAGGTTTTCTTTACTTATATTGTGTTATCAAATTATAAATGTGTTTATGAACGGTTTTCAAAGCTTGTTTTACATAACTATATCAAGTCGTAAATTCTTATTTTTAAAGGTTTTCCAAAAGGTTTTACCAAAGTTTTCTTCTATACTTCTATACTTCTGTTTCGTTAAATGCATTTTTGAACTTGTATAGTTATATAAATAATGTTTAAAAGACTTAGGAAGGCTAGTTCTCCCTATTTCCTTTTCCTCGTTGGGATGTGGTCTGGTGGGTATCGGATATCCGTCCGAAGGTCGTTTAATCATTAATTATATATCATGTATACATGTATAGACATAAAGGTTTACATCGGCCAGTTCATTTCCCTTGGGTAGCAAGGGCATCCTTCCATTTATCATTCATAGATCAGAGACACTAGTAACTATTATAGGAATAGTTAGGAAGCTCTATTCACTCTTTCTAGTACGAGAATTCCACAGGAGTTAGTTCATATGCGAGTCTATATCGTTTCTCCAGTGCCTCTAATAGCATTCAGAATACGAGATGCATCTTCAAGACACGGATCTCCCCGTCGTCGAGTTGGTAACCAGAATCTCCTGTAGGGAGAGCGGACATTGTGCGTATAGATCTATACAGGACTGACACTCCCGCACCCTGACTTTTAGCTACAGTCCACGGCCTACCAATCCAAGGGGTGACAAATGTCATATTTATTCCGGCGTTTGCAGGGCGTCAAGTACTCTAGTGTCAATCAGTATGGTTACCAGTATCTCCATGTTTACCTTATAATTCATGGCCTTAAGGTAACGAGAATTTAACACTGTATTCTTGAAACAACACTCTTAGGATTATTCTTTGTTTTAGACCTTGCTAGCTGTATCTGCCATTTGATACTGTCTGGGGTCTGTGTTTCTTTGTTTTAGACCTTGCTAGCTGTATCGGTCATTTGATACTGTCTGGGGTCTGTGTTTGTTTGTTTTAGACCTTGCTAGCTATATCGGTCATTTGATACCGTCTGGGGTCTGTGTTTCTTTGTTTTAGAGCTTACTAGCCGTATCGTACATTTGATACCGTCTGGGGTCTGTATTTCCTTTTGTTAGACTGAGCCAGGCGTATTATTCATTCGATACTCTCCTGGAGTCTATGATTTCTTTTGCCTTAGTCAGTAGTATTTTCTACTGAGGCATACGTTATTTCCCTTAGTATTTTTACTAGTGATATTCTCCTACTTTCGTTAAAGTCAAATACCGTATTTTGGGTAATGATAGTATTTCAGGGAAAATTTCTCTTTAAAAACATAACACTGTCAAGTCTTGGTAGAAGACTGCTCTTAATTAGAAAATATAGGATTTTCTGGAAAGGACTCTAATACACCGTAGATTCTAAACTACTACTTTTTATAAAGTTATTTTGAATAAAATGCTTACTTACACAAATGACACTATGTGACAACCCGAAATTTTCCATTCAATTCAAACCACATCAGTCCAATAGAAGTAGAGCTGTTTCAGTGAGAATTCAAACTTTTGGAATAAGTTTGGCAGTTTTAGGGTTTTACACCTAAGGAGTTATTAGGAGAGTGGTTGCACTAGGATTTTGTGCAACACTGTAAATCCATTACTCTAGGTCATTAGAATCCATTCCGAGAATAGAAATATTTTCTGCCAAAAATCTCTGGACTATAAATAGAATTCTGAACCAAATTGGTTCATTATTTGATTTCCAATTAGAGAAAAGCCAAATACTCTCTCACGGATCTTCGGGTTTTCATCCCAGATTGTGAGTCTACTTCCCTAAATGTGTTTTAATACTTGTTATATGCTTTATAACATTGTTTACATGTCCAAAACACAAGATCCGGGAGTTTACCGCCCAAGAACGTTCTTGGGGAGTAAACTCCAAAATCAAGCCTAAATGCCACCTAGTCCCATTTCCGTGTTAGGCATCTAACTAAGGACTTAGTGTATGATCATATGAGGCTAGAAGCAAATCAAAAGCAAGTAGTTTGAGGAGTTTACGGCCAAGGAACCACCTCTTGGGCCGTAAACTCCAAGTAAAGGGCACAAATGAGTGCCTTGTGATCCCTAGCCTTAGAACAAACACCTAGAAGCTTTACACTCATGATTTATGCCATCAAAACCCTTAGAAATCATTTCTATAAGGGAGTTTACGGCCAAGAAACTCCTTGGGCCGTAAACTCCAAGTTTTAGGTTCCAAAATGCCTTTAAACTCTTCCTAAGGCTTAGTATTCATTTTTGGCATGTACCTTAATGTGTTTAGGACCTAGAAAACACATAAAAAGCATAAGTGTTTGAGAGTTTACGGCCAAGAGTATTTCTTGGGCCGTAAACTCCTTAAATGGGGTCAAAGGACACCCTAGACACTTCCATAGGCCAAGAAACTTTTAGGGCAAGTACTTAGATGAGATATGGACTAGTTAAAATTCTTAGGACCTCATGTGTGAGGGAGTTTACGGCCCAAAGAGTTCTATGGCCGTAAACTCCATCAAGTGGTCCCATTTAGTGCCTTAAACCTCCCTTAATCCAAGTATTGAAGCCTAGACTTGTTCCTAGAATTGTTAGACACTTGAAAAGACAATAAGAACCCTCCCAAGGGAGTTTACGGCCGTAAACTCCAAGGGAAAAGGGTCTTTGGGCCGTAAACTCCCCTTAGGAGTCAATATGGTGCCTTAAACTCTTGCCTAGCCTTGAAACAATTCCCCTCTAAAGTTGTAGTACTTCTAAACTCCATTTCATGGCTTGTTTGAGAGTTTACGGCCAGGAGCCTACTCCCCTGGGCCGTAAACTCTAATGATTATGGTCTTTTGACCTTAAACTCTCATTAGGGGCATTGCACTCCTTTATTGCAACCCATTAGCCTCCTAGCACTTGACCAAAAGTGTTGTCCTCGCGCTTAAATGTTATTACTTGTGTAATTAGTGTTATAATCACTAATTATTTATATACATATGTCTTCATATGTAATTAGGATCATTGTGTGTGTCTAAGTCATCACTTGACACCAAGCACTTGTCCGATCCTTGCGTACGATAACAGCCGTTCATTTTCAGTCACATACTGCAGGTGAGTTCATACCCCTTAACTAATGTTTTAAACAATTTCAAATGTTTTATGGAGGGGGATACAAGTAGAATCATGCTACTTATTATGTCAATCACATGTGATTAGTAAGTTGGATTATATTACTTATTACATCAATCACATGTGATTAATATACAGCATTCAAAAGATTTGGCTACTCATTAGCCGTTTTACCAAATAGTTTTCCTTCAAAAGATTTTTATAAACATTTTATATGTTTTCAACCACTTATTACACTGTACTTCTTACTCTGTCATCATATTTCAAACTCATTTACAACTGTGTTTTCAAACAAATGTTCTTTATACTCAAAACTGTTTTATTATACTTATTCCTTCAAATTGCTTTATGGATTGACATCAAGTCGATCTTCTATTAAAATAATATTCCTGTTTCAAATGTTTTACAAAACTTACTTATGCTTTTATTTTATTATAAATTGCATGCCTCTATATGTATAGTTATATAAGGAATGTTTAAAAGACTTAGGAAGACTATCCACCCTATTTCCTTTTCGCGCCTTGAGATGTGGTCTGGTGGGACATTGGGTATTCGTCCGAAGGTCGTTTAAAGATTTGTTATATATCATGTGTACATATATAGTCATAAAGAGTCTTTCCAGTTCATCCTATGCCCTTGGGTAGCAAGGGTATACATCCACGTCCATACGTACCACTTAGAATACTAGTAAGCTACCATAGGGGTAGTTCAGGAAGATACTAGAACCATTACTAGAACGTAATATCATACAATGAGTCAGTTCATTCATGAGTCAATACTTTCTAGAACATTACTATACATTACATGTACAATTATACTAGGACGAGAACATATACATCTATACTAGAACGTTTACAATTACTATACTTGCTAGATAGGGAGAACACACATTCTAGCTAGCACACGTAGAACTTTACCGTACTCTACTATAATATTTACATTATTATACTTATAGGAGTACTTGTGCATAGATATATCAGTAGGAGTCCTATTACATTTTATATGTATCGACTCTGTTATCAAATCCGTGTTCTTACCTTTACCTTGTGATAAAATCACATAATCGACGAGATAGAATGGATTATTATCCTAGTACCAAAGGATACGTATTGAGGGATTGACCATTCCTAGAATCTCTGTTAGCTACAGAGGTAAAAGTACATCCACGGATGTCAAACGGTTGGTACCATTACAGGTACGCAATTAAGGGATTGACTATTCCTATACCCAGCTGTTAGCAACAGAGGTAAGAGTACATCTACGGATGGCTTAAAGTTAACAATGATAGTTACCCTAGTACAAAAGGGTAATATTCAGAACAGTCAGGTCTTGGTAGAAGACTACATTCAGAACAGTCAGGTCTTGGTAGAAGACTACATTCAGAACAGTTAGGTCTTGGTAGAAGACTACATTCAGAACAGTTAGGTCTTGGTAGAAGACTACACACATAACAGTTAAGTCTTGGTAGAAGACTCCTTTTTGTTACTAATAGGAATCATAGGGATTTCTAGGGATTTTCAAACATTTTCAGTTGAGTTACAAACATTTTCATACTTAAACTAGCTTTCTTTCAAAGCAATGTCAAGTCTTAGAAATTATAAGTTTCACAAATTAAGACACATTAATACTTATGATCTCACCAGCTTTAAAGCTGATACTCGTTTTCAAAATTACTTGTATCCTCAGGTCATCATAGACAGGTACCGATGCAAGGAGAAAGGAAGATAAAGCTTATTCAACACTTATCTTTCATTTTGATTTATGCTTTAGTATTTATCAAAATTTGACAGAATACAATTGTATAATAATTATTTTATTAATGCAATGGATGATGTTGTTGCTTGTTTACTACTTTACATTGTTGTTGATATTAAACATGACGTCCTCCGCCCCAGAACGTTTCCGCCGTTCTTGGTTTTGGGGTGTGACAGATTGGTATCAGAGCATTGTTTATAGTGAATTAAGTATATCAACCCATAAAAGATATACTAACTATAAATACATAAGGGATTAAAAATACTCTGACCAAGAGTTTATACTTTAAATAGTAAAATATTTAATAAAGTATACGTGCTGCATTCATACTAAAATCAATGTCATTAGGACAGTACAAAAGAATTACGATTGTTGGGCAACACAAGTGGGCTTAGAGACATATGGTCAAAACTGGGAAGATATAGCCTGATCACCTATATTATCCGAAGGTTGACTAGCATGTGCCTAAGTTTAAGTGTGTGGTTGCAACAATGCTAAAATCTTACCAACCCTACCACAATGAGAACAATAGAACATAACAATAAATTGAAAATACTATAGGAGTATTTGGTGTTACTATAAGTACTTTATACTTGAGAATTAAAATGGGATCTTCATTACTAGATTGAATAGTTGCTAAGTGGATACACTGAGGCTACATGTAATTAGGATGTTATAGACTCAGAATTTATGATAATTTTGCCTTACCCCTATTCTGTGTGAATAAGGAATTAAGGTCACTTATTCGAAGGTCTATCCTGTTTAGATTACACATAGCTGGTATGCACTTCACAAATAGCGATGTAACTAATGAAGGTTTCCTAAATAATTATCTAGATAGTTCGTCTAATAATTATCTTCTTACCCTAAATTCTCGCATAGAAATCATAACTGGACTCCATCCCCTTGACAACCAGTATCTTCCGAATGAAGTCATAGCTGGTTGGTTTGGAGAAGAACCAGAGAATGATCATCCTATTCCTTGGATGATCACCGTGATGAAGACCTTTCGTATGATACTAACCCCGAGCCAGAGGTTGAGAACCTACCCCGAGCAGCTCCCGTTTCGATTCCTAACCCTCTTCCGGCTTTTCATGACCCGACCCTGAGTGAATGGAATGCTTGGAAACAGGGAGCCAAGGACAAGATCAGTTTATGCTATTTGACGGCGACCGAAGTTTCTACGACTTGAGCAACGAGGGCTTAGCAGATATAGTCTTGCCAATCTTGGTCCGCAGAGAGGCCAGAAATGAGATTCAAGGCAGGACAGCCCTACGTCAGACTACAGAAGTAGTCGCCTATGCTAGAATGCATACCCTCCACACCATTCATCTAGAGGATGCTCACGAGAGATCAGAGAGAAACCATGAAATCCTGTTGCAAACACTGGCCGAATCACGAGCCATAGTCATGGAGCTCCGAGTACGCCAGGTGGTGTGCGAAAGACACCTACTTGACGTGGAACGTCAATTGGTTGAACTAAGAGTTCACCAGAGGGATGACCGTCGCCGTAGTAGACGCTTTACTTTATTTTCCCTTATAAAAGGAAATCATGTTTTTCTGTCTATGCCCGATGTGGCATTTTCTATGAAATTATCTTGTTCCGTAAGTACTTTAGTTAGGTCTTTATGCTGTCGGGAACTATCTTCTGTGGATATGATGTAAGACCTTTACAAGGTCATTTTCTTGAATCTTTACATCGTGAATATCCAAGGTATTGACAGCCGGCTAACTTTTGAGTCATTCTTCATCCAAGTACTTTTATCTTACTTTCATTGGAGTCTATCTGAATCATACTTTAGTCAAGTCATTGGACTGTGATGAGTTATTCCAAGAGACACTTCCAAGTCTCTTTCAGTGGTTGGATCCTGTTATTCACCAACCCACGATACCTCAGTTCGAACGACAGACGTCTTGAGACCATTCTACGAACATACTCCCATTCCGTACTAGGACTGCATCATAGGGATGTAGGTCGAACTTTCGAGATCATACTCTTACTCTTTTCATGAACAATCTAAGTACATCAGGGTCAACCAGAATCGCTTACAAATCTTTACTCTTTCATGTTACAGAATCATGTCGTCATCCGGAAACATCCAGCCAAGCAACGAGACCTCTACTTTTCCGATGGACGCCGCTACCTTTCAAACGGTATTTACAGCTGTCGTAGTGGCTGCAGTAACCGCGGTCATGACGCACCGTAGCGCTATCAACACGGTCAATGCTGCTGACGGGAATGAAGTTCCCAATCGTGATATCCATCCAGGAAGTCACCCAGCAGTAACAGTTCCGGGCTCGCAAAGTCAGAAAGCAGAGAACAAGAAACGAAAGCGTCAAGCCCGAAAGGAACGCAAGAGAGCCCAAAAGCTGGCTATACCACAACAGCAAGTGGAAACCCCTGCCGTTCCCATACCGCGCAGGTCATATGAGGGAAAACTCCCTAAGTGTGAGAAGTGTAGTTCCCATCATCATGGGACTTGCCATGAGATGCAATGTTGCAATTGCCTGAATATAGGGCATCATGCTCGTGACTGTGGAGCACCGAAACGACCTGTCACTCAAGTCCCTTTCATCGAGACTAACCCTGCGCACAAGTTGAGGTATAGCGCAGAACGATTCAAGAAGCAATTTTCGAGGTGGAGTAACGAGGAAGGCACTCGTGTCCACATAACACTAGCTAAGCACCGAAATCCCGTCACCAAAGCTAGTACTAGCCAGTCATGTCACCAATGTGGTGAGACAGGGCACTTCAAGAAGGATTGCCCGATCACGCAGAATTCTGGCTCTGATGGGAAGATTCTCAGGATCATAGCTGCAGGAGAGCCTGCTCAGGAACCGCGTTAATATATTTAGGGCGTTTCGTTGTAACAGACTTATAAACTATCTAGAACCAGTGCAACTAGAGTCTTACCTTTTGCGAGATCCTGTCTGTATAGGAATTCTCGTGCTGCGTATACTTGTCTTTTGTAGTATATCTTATTCGCAGCAATAGTCTTGTGGTAAATCTAAAGTACTGTAACTCTTGTTCATGGTTGCACGGTTGTGTCTTGTCTGTAAACGTCTTATGTTTAAATTCTAATGTCTTTAAAGTTTCTGTATGATTCCGACATTATCATACGACTCGATTTAAAATTTGATCCTCACGAAAACAGCTTCGTACGTACGTCCCTATCTTCTAGATCACTTTTCCAGCGAAGCCGTCATAACAGAACGCCGAAGTACTCATTCCCGGAGTACCTCTTAGTTAATTTCTTTCCAAAGAAATCCCCCAAGTGCCACTCGTGCAGTACGTCAAAGTTCAATACAGGGATTCATGCGGATGATCTATCACTGAGGAAGGTATACATAAGAGTGTTATATAATCAAGGTTCTACAGGTTTAGAATTGATGATTCCGCCTTAACTCATTTCCTCCTTGGGATATGAGGGTAAGGAAGAATCAGTTATTCGACTACCTTTTCAATCTTAATTATATACGACTCGTATACACGAAATTGTGATCGTAAATCCATGTATGAATTCTAAAATGGACTTCAGGACGGAGAAACTGCCTAAGTATACGAGTAATCACATCGTCATGTGAATAAACTTAGAACCCAATACAACCCCCGAAAACAGATCACCCTATAGTTTAAACACCCCCGGAGATACAAGAACAGCACGAGCAACGTGGCGAATTACACAGAAATAGAATTAGAAGACTAGGTTTCTCACCCTAGAGAACCCCCGTCAGATTCTTCCAGAGATCGATGGATCGCATCGTATGTGCCTCGGTTATCGAGGAATCCGTCAAGATTTTTATAGAAATCATTATCTCTGCCTCACATAGACAAAATGGTTGAGCACACGTAAGGAAAGAAACTACTTCTAGGAATAGACCTAAGATCCGAATATCACCAGTTCGATGTGTTAGGGAAGGATGTCTGGAAGACTATCTTCCGAATTCGATGCGGACGCCTCGAGTCCGTAGTGATACCTTTCGGATAGGACCAGTACGCCCATGGTTTTCATGAGCTAAATAAATAGGGTTACGTCTTTCTTACTTAGGATCGATTCGTCATTTCTCCATGAAATGACTTACTTATCTACCCTCGTAGTAAGAAGAAAACCGATGAAAACATTTCCTGCAGAGGAACTTTTAGCAAAGTTCTCTAGGCACGAGGTTTGGAAATTGAAGAGTCAAATTTCTAGGACACACTGTTAGTAATGTGGGAAATTTTGAGTACTCTTTCAATTTGTAAAAAACCATTGAGCATTTATCAGCGCCAGAGACGCCGACAGTTTTTCGTCAAATTCTAGGTCTTACCGACCTACCGCCTTAGTTCATTCAGAACTCCTCGCAAGCTTCAGATACTCGTACGACTTTGACCCAGCAAGGGATGGCCTTTGACTGGGAAGTTACGCAAGAAAAGGAACCTTTGAGATTCCGAGTGAGTGACCAAGTTCTTTCGGATAACTCACTCTGAGAAAGGCTTAATAGGCTTCGTAAAGCGTGAAAAGCTAAATCCATAGTTGACAGGACTTCTTAGATTCTTATCAGAATCTATCCTGTGCCTTGCACAAACTAGACCTACTCCGCGAACTCAGTAACGTACTCTCTACTTTTCGCATCTCGATCGTGAAACCATACCTTTCTGTTTGAACTCTTCCAAGTCCATTCGTCGAGATCCTTGCCTTCGTATCAGAACCGTAGTGACCCTCGACCGAGAGGTCAAGCGGACGAAGCAAACGCCGTCGCCAATTAGTGAAGGTTCATTGGGATACCAACCGGGAGCCCGATTTCACTTAAGTGCGCTAGAACCAATCGATTAGGAAGTTTCCTTCTCACGTCTTGATCATTCGTGCATACTTCCTTGCCTAAATTCTAATTTCGGGACGAAATTCCCTTTAACAGGGGGATGATGTGACAACCCGAAATTTTCCATTCAATTCAAACCACATCAGTCCAATAGAAGTAGAGCTGTTTCAGTGAGAATTCAAACTTTTGGAATAAGTTTGGCAGTTTTAGGGTTTTACACCTAAGGAGTTATTAGGAGAGTGGTTGCACTAGGATTTTGTGCAACACTGTAAATCCATTACTCTAGGTCATTAGAATCCATTCCGAGAATAGAAATATTTTCTGCCAAAAATCTCTGGACTATAAATAGAATTCTGAACCAAATTGGTTCATTATTTGATTTCCAATTAGAGAAAAGCCAAATACTCTCTCACGGATCTTCGGGTTTTCATCCCAGATTGTGAGTCTACTTCCCTAAATGTGTTTTAATACTTGTTATATGCTTTATAACATTGTTTACATGTCCAAAACACAAGATCCGGGAGTTTACCGCCCAAGAACGTTCTTGGGGAGTAAACTCCAAAATCAAGCCTAAATGCCACCTAGTCCCATTTCCGTGTTAGGCATCTAACTAAGGACTTAGTGTATGATCATATGAGGCTAGAAGCAAATCAAAAGCAAGTAGTTTGAGGAGTTTACGGCCAAGGAACCACCTCTTGGGCCGTAAACTCCAAGTAAAGGGCACAAATGAGTGCCTTGTGATCCCTAGCCTTAGAACAAACACCTAGAAGCTTTACACTCATGATTTATGCCATCAAAACCCTTAGAAATCATTTCTATAAGGGAGTTTACGGCCAAGAAACTCCTTGGGCCGTAAACTCCAAGTTTTAGGTTCCAAAATGCCTTTAAACTCTTCCTAAGGCTTAGTATTCATTTTTGGCATGTACCTTAATGTGTTTAGGACCTAGAAAACACATAAAAAGCATAAGTGTTTGAGAGTTTACGGCCAAGAGTATTTCTTGGGCCGTAAACTCCTTAAATGGGGTCAAAGGACACCCTAGACACTTCCATAGGCCAAGAAACTTTTAGGGCAAGTACTTAGATGAGATATGGACTAGTTAAAATTCTTAGGACCTCATGTGTGAGGGAGTTTACGGCCCAAAGAGTTCTATGGCCGTAAACTCCATCAAGTGGTCCCATTTAGTGCCTTAAACCTCCCTTAATCCAAGTATTGAAGCCTAGACTTGCTCCTAGAATTGTTAGACACTTGAAAAGACAATAAGAACCCTCCCAAGGGAGTTTACGGCCGTAAACTCCAAGGGAAAAGGGTCTTTGGGCCGTAAACTCCCCTTAGGAGTCAATATGGTGCCTTAAACTCTTGCCTAGCCTTGAAACAATTCCCCTCTAAAGTTGTAGTACTTCTAAACTCCATTTCATGGCTTGTTTGAGAGTTTACGGCCAGGAGCCTACTCCCCTGGGCCGTAAACTCTAATGATTATGGTCTTTTGACCTTAAACTCTCATTAGGGGCATTGCACTCCTTTATTGCAACCCATTAGCCTCCTAGCACTTGACCAAAAGTGTTGTCCTCGCGCTTAAATGTTATTACTTGTGTAATTAGTGTTATAATCACTAATTATTTATATACATATGTCTTCATATGTAATTAGGATCATTTTGTGTGTCTAAGTCATCACTTGACACCAAGCACTTGTCCGATCCTTGCGTACGATAACAGCCGTTCATTTTCAGTCACATACTGCAGGTGAGTTCATACCCCTTAACTAATGTTTTAAACAATTTCAAATGTTTTATGGAGGGGGATACAAGTAGAATCATGCTACTTATTATGTCAATCACATATGATTAGTAAGTTGGATTATATTACTTATTACATCAATCACATGTGATTAATATACAGCATTCAAAAGATTTGGCTACTCATTAGCCGTTTTACCAAATAGTTTTCCTTCAAAAGATTTTTATAAACATTTTATATGTTTTCAACCACTTATTACACTGTACTTCTTACTCTGTCATCATATTTCAAACTCATTTACAACTGTGTTTTCAAACAAATGTCCTTTATACTCAAAACTGTTTTATTATACTTATTCCTTCAAATTGCTTTATGGATTGACATCAAGTCGATCTTCTATTAAAATACTATTCCTGTTTCAAATGTTTTACAAAACTTACTTATGCTTTTATTTTATTATAAATTGCATGCCTCTATATGTATAGTTATATAAGGAATGTTTAAAAGACTTAGGAAGACTATCCACCCTATTTCCTTTTCGCGCCTTGAGATGTGGTCTGGTGGGACATTGGGTATTCGTCCGAAGGTCGTTTAAAGATTTGTTATATATCATGTGTACATATATAGTCATAAAGAGTCTTTCCAGTTCATCCTATGCCCTTGGGTAGCAAGGGTATACATCCACGTCCATACGTACCACTTAGAATACTAGTAAGCTACCATAGGGGTAGTTCAGGAAGATACTAGAACCATTACTAGAACGTAATATCATACAATGAGTCAGTTCATTCATGAGTCAATACTTTCTAGAACATTACTATACATTACATGTACAATTATACTAGGACGAGAACATATACATCTATACTAGAACGTTTACAATTACTATACTTGCTAGATAGGGAGAACACACATTCTAGCTAGCACACGTAGAACTTTACCGTACTCTACTATAATATTTACATTATTATACTTATAGGAGTACTTGTGCATAGATATATCAGTAGGAGTCCTATTACATTTTATATGTATCGACTCTGTTATCAAATCCTTGTTCTTACCTTTACCTTGTGATAAAATCACATAATCGACGAGATAGAATGGATTATTATCCTAGTACCAAAGGATACGTATTGAGGGATTGACCATTCCTAGAATCTCTGTTAGCTACAGAGGTAAAAGTACATCCACGGATGTCAAACGGTTGGTACCATTACAGGTACGCAATTAAGGGATTGACTATTCCTATACCCAGCTGTTAGCAACAGAGGTAAGAGTACATCTACGGATGGCTTAAAGTTAACAATGATAGTTACCCTAGTACAAAAGGGTAATATTCAGAACAGTCAGGTCTTGGTAGAAGACTACATTCAGAACAGTCAGGTCTTGGTAGAAGACTACATTCAGAACAGTCAGGTCTTGGTAGAAGACTACATTCAGAACAGTTAGGTCTTGGTAGAAGACTACACACATAACAGTTAAGTCTTGGTAGAAGACTCCTTTTTGTTACTAATAGGAATCATAGGGATTTCTAGGGATTTTCAAACATTTTCAGTTGAGTTACAAACATTTTCATACTTAAAGTAGCTTTCTTTCAAAGCAATGTCAAGTCTTAGAAATTATAAGTTTCACAAATTAAGACACATTAATACTTATGATCTCACCAGCTTTAAAGCTGATACTCGTTTTCAAAATTACTTGTATCCTCAGGTCATCATAGACAGGTACCGATGCAAGGAGAAAGGAAGATGAAGCTTATTCAAGACTTATCTTTCATTTTGATTTATGCTTTAGTATTTATCAAAATTTGACAGAATACAATTGTATAATAATTATTTTATTAATGCAATGGATGATGTTGTTGCTTGTTTACTACTTTACATTGTTGTTGATATTAAACATGACGTCCTCCGCCCCAGAACGTTTCCGCCGTTCTTGGTTTTGGGGTGTGACACACTAAATACTTATGAACTCACCAGCATTTATAAAAATGCTGATACTCGCTTTCAAAATAACTTGTATTCTCAGGTCAACAATTGACTGGTACACCCGGGAGCTTTTGTGAAGTTAGCCTAGAACCGAGCTGCATCTATACTAGTTTCTGTATTACTTTGATGTCTCTATAAAATGTAACTTATGTAAAACTATTACTATTAATGCAATGGTTGTTGTACTTTGATTACTATACTGCATATGTTGTGATACTTGACATGAAGTCATCCACCCTAGAACGTTTCCGCCGTTCCGGTTTTAGGGTGCGACAAGCTTTAACCATGACAAAATATCTTTACGAGTTTGTCCCCAGCGCTAATGTTGTCAAAGGCCCGCATGCCTTTGATTCTCCCATCATCATTCAAGCGAACAATGTGGCCTTCTCTGATGACATCCCAAAGCAGTTTGTCAACTCAGGAATTTAAGATTTTGTCCACTATGTCAAGAGCTGTCCTCTTAGATATACATTTTATGACTTCCTAGACCCATTCTACCCTATACAAGTATGTGAGTTTTATTATTCATGCTCTGAGGATTCTGATGCTCAAACTATTAATGGGACCATTGGAGATGGACAATATAGGGTTACTTGATGTGGAAGCTTTTTGAAATGCTCTTTGTCTTCCTCGATTAGAAAATTACTCTGAAACTCCCTCGTGATCCATACAAAAACACTCTTCATCCGTGTTTTAGTGTACGATGGAAGCATTTAACAGGTGGCATTGGCAAATGTCTTGGACACAAGACTGGGAGTTTTGATCAATTGAATCTCTTTGAGAAAAGGATCTTATTTTCTATTGTGTACAACAAAAAACTGGATTTTGCTCATTTTTTTCTTGATCAAGTGATTGACTACATTACTGGGAGCAGGAAGCCAATGTATGTTCCCTATCCTCGATGGCTTGGATTGATCTTAGCTCGTAATGAATGCTATGTTGAAAGTCATGGGATTATCATTCCAATTCCCGCTCTTTCCTCAATGATCATTAATACTGCTCCTACTGAGGATGATTTGCATATTACTTTAAAGATGAAAAAATGGATTAACAAACCATATGTGGTTGAATCCGCTAAATCTAAAGAAGAGAATGATGAGGATGATAATGAAGAAGGCACTGATAATAAAGAAGAGACTGATGAAGAAGAAGACATGAATGATGATGAAGAAGAACCAATCATTGATAAGGGAGAAGACCTTGCTCATGGAATGAACCCTTCTCCAAGGATGAACAAGCACATTCGATTCTCATCCACTTCTTCATCCACTCCTTCTACAAATGATGTTGTACAACGTGGATCAACCCCACCTCTAATGGAAACTACTGAGCTAATGATCCAAGATGAGTCAACCTCTCCTTCTCCTGAAGTTGAGAATGTTCCTCCTATGCCAACACTGCTGCTTTTCATCAGGATGATTAGGGAAGAGTCCTCCTCCACCACCTCATTTACCATCTCATCCTCTTCCTCGCATTCCTTCACCACCTTCTGGGTAACTTCTTCAATCTGATGTTATCAAAAAGGGGGAGAATAATCAAGAGAGACCTGATCAGAAAATGCAAATGGTAGTGCCTGAGATGTCTGAACCGGGAAGGTCTGAAGCTAATTCTCGAAAGGAGATTGTTGTTTTTGCCATTCCAAATGCTAATGCAACAACTGATAATCAGCCCATTCTAGAAACTCGTGATCAATCAGAGACCAATGACTATGAAGGGTTTCTTGATCTTGGATTCATGCCACAAGTTGTTGTTCCTACTGTTCCTTTGAATGTTATTTACCCTAGGCCTGACAATTGTCGAAACGAACCACGCCACGACACAAAATAAACGGTTTTGGGTTGAGTTTTTGAACCCATCATCCCGACAACCCGCCAACTTGTCAACCTGTTTATTAAACAGGTCATATATGGGTTTCTTAGAAAATATACGGGTTGACCCTCCAACCCGTTTATAATTTTAATAAAACAAATTTATATATTTTTTTAAATGTAAGTATTATACACTATATACAGTTTATACTTTATACTAGGATAGGATACTCGATAGCATTGACCATTTGACATTTGGCATTTGCCCTAAATAATCTCAATATCTCACAAACAAAATCGAAGAAGCCCTCTCTTGCTCTCCCCTCTGTGACGAACGACAAAACAAACTCACGAAGAATGGCAGCATGAATGATTGAATGATTATCGAATGATGTCGATTCCTGAATGTGAACAATGGACGCACAACACAATAGACAATCGATTGTTGTGATCCAACCCACGAACACACAAACCCAAATTTGACCCACAAACCTGCTAACCTGTGAACCCATATAAATAAATGGGTTGACAGGTCATATATGGGTTTATGTTCCAAACATGTGACCCACTATCCCATGACATGTATAGTTAAGTGGGTCGTGTTCGGGTTGGTATATTTTGACCCGCCAACACGCGACCCGCTAACCCGAACATGACATGATTGCCAGACCTAATTTACCTTGATTCTTACTTTGAATTGGAGGTTCCTCAAGAAAAAAACAATAACATTAATTTTAATAATGAGCAGCTTAATCCTCAAAAGAGGAAGGGTTCATTCTCAAGGGAAGCTCATAACGTTGAAGTTGGAAGTTCTTCTGCAGCTAATGATCCTTCAACACCTCCTCCTTCCAAGAAAAACAAACTCATCTTTGATCTAAATGAATTGGATAAAATATGGGGTATAACCATTGATAAAGTAATAGAAATCATGATAAAGAATAATGTTGACAAAAAAAAGAAGCTAGAAAAAGAGAATGTCTATCTGCCAAATTTGCTCAATCCTTTGCTTCCGCTGAAGAAAGTGTTGATGTTTAAAGCACTAATGATCAAGTCAAGAAAATTCAGCTCTTCAATAATAGTAAGGAAAAGCAACACGGGGTTTCAGACCAAAACAATAGGATCAATCGAAAGAAGTTTGGAGATCTCTGACTCGAAGAACAAAGAATAATCCCATTATCAAAATGAGATGCACCAAACCAAGGAATGAGTCCATAAAGCTTCACTTGGTCAGGAAGAAGACTGAATATGAATACATTGAGGTTGTATTTGCTCGTGATCTAGTGAAAATTGACAAATACATTGAGGTTGTATTTGCTCGTGATCTAGTGAAAATTGAAATCACATGCAAATTCAAGAAATTATTGACAAACATAAGGGTATTCATGCTCAGGAGTTGAAGTTGGCAATTCAGCAGCTACTCAAAAAAGTCAAGAAGTTGAACCTTGTGCCACCAGCTGGTCCATCTAGACCAGCTTCCTCAAGAAGAACAAGTGCTCCCAAACAGTCCAAGAATACCAAGTTTCTTCTTCCTTAGGGCACGAGGTATATCAATAACGAACTACTAGCAGGTGTTGAACCAGTTCAGTATATGTTCATTCGAGAACCAGAGCATGTCATTTTCTATCTTGACAGTCAAAATCACATGTGATTTCAATGCATTGACGATCTTCTTGTTGCTCCCACTAAAAATTTGTTTCATCTTCGCTTGGAAGGACATAGACATTTTAAACTGGAAAGAGGATATCATGTGCTGATATCTCTAGAGCTAAGTAAAAAATTGGAAGAGCTTCAAATTGATGAATTTGGATGGGTTAAGCCAGAGATCTTGAAAGAATATGACAAGTTCTACAATGTTTCTTTTTATGACTCTAAAGAAGAAGATTAGTTTTGACATCATCAGATAAGGAGAGATTGTAAGGTCACACATTATGCTATGATGAGTCAAACACTCCACACATTATCTGCTAGCGTCAACATGTACATCACTATCAACATCGACATATCAAGTTTATCAGCGTTAGCGTGAAGATAATTATTAAATGTAATCTTTTGTATATTAGGTAATGATATAGATGTATATATAATAGATTACATATCTGATATTCTTGCGATGAGGATCGGTTCTAGTATAGATAAGATACAATCCCTTCAATCAAGGGATATACTTGTATAAATTAGTATATATTTAACATTAGGATAACACCCTAATGTAACCTACAGCTTGGTGTCATAATCGTCTTTGTAACAACCTTTTCCTTGGTGAAAGACAATTTGGTGAATCCTCTGTGTTATTTACTTTTTCGTTCGTTAATTGCTTAGTAACTTTGTTCTTGTTTGTTTTACTTGAAGTGTATCTGATCATCACAAACCTTCAACAAGGGATAAGGGTTACTAGGTTTTTTAATTATCCAAAATTTAAGGCATATAAAATTGTAATTAAGGAAACTAGAAACCCTAAGGGATCCTACAAATTTCCAAAAATAAGGGTGGAGGCTAGGGTTTCAAGAATTCTAGCCATTATCAAAATGTTAAAGCCTTTAGGGTTTAATTTCCATAAACCCTAATTTTGATCAATTCACTTTTATGGACGATTAAATAGAAAACTAAGGCTCTAATACCACTAATGGGTTTTCTAGGTTATAAAAAACTCA
Organism: Lactuca sativa; assembly: GCF_002870075.4. Lineage (NCBI taxonomy): Eukaryota > Viridiplantae > Streptophyta > Magnoliopsida > Asterales > Asteraceae > Lactuca > Lactuca sativa. The sequence continues at coordinate 184,039,950 of NC_056627.2, forward strand.
TGTCGCGGAAAAACTCTTCAACCCTTAAGCTCACATGCAACCTAGAAAGGATCTATGTTTTCTCTATTGATAGCTAGAAACTATGATTATCAAGAAACCCCAGAGAGAGACTATGAAAATTGAAATTTACATAAAGATTAGGGTTACAAACTTCTTGATTATTATAGCAAATAATCAACTTAAATCCTCTTGTAGTTTCTTGGAAAGCAAACACCAAAAGCTTGGATACATCTAATGGCTTGTACCAAAAACCCCAATAACTAGAAGACTTGAGGAGAGGGGAGGCTTAGAGCAAATTTTTGACGCTTGAGTCATAGAAGGAGCGAACGAAAATATAAAACCCTAGGGATCATATTTATAGTTGATAAGAAAGCCTTAGATAAACCTAATTTGAATATAATAATAATATCTTGAATTAAGTAATTATCTAACTCCTTAATTATCCAATATGATTCATCTAGAAAACCGTAAAACCCTAGCCTACAACCGGCCATGCTTAGAGGGTTCTAGAAACCCTACTTTACTCAACTATTGAACAACTAGAACTTAGTTCCTGCACTTCCAATTAATTCTAATTAACTTGAAATTAGTTAAAATTAATTTCTTATTAATTCTTAATTAATTATTAGTATTTTTAATTAATATATTAATCATATAATACATTAACAAATCATTTGTTACAATTTATTAATGATATAATAAATTAACAAATCAACATCCCTTTCCAAAAATCATTCTATTCAGTTATCGTTATGAAGGCAACCCAAAAAAGAATTTGCTTCTAATTTAAGAATATATCAATTTAATTATCAGCTTAGACACCTTAATCCAACAATTTTTTCTTTTACTTTTAACGTAAATTCATCAAAAAACTAATCGTAATCTGCAGGTAAGTAGAACTAATTGTCGATGTCGTTGCATTTTGCGGATAAACACTAGAAATAATTTCTTTTATTGAAATTCATAATATTCAATTTTGCAAAATTTAAATATTTTATAATTTTCTTTTTCAATTTTTCATATCAAGTAAAACGGTCAACAAATAATTCATGATTTTTTTTTTCAAAACCTTAAAATCTCTTGGTTTTATTTTAGGTTATATATGAAAAAAAATGTGCATAAATACTTTAATTTTGCAATTTAAAATACATTTATGTTTATTCTAATATTGCTTGTGATTTAAGGAAAATCGTCAGAAAAGTTTTATCATTTTAGGAAAAGTTACATTTAAGTCCTAAATTTTTTTTTAACAAAAAAACTCAAGAAACCGGATAAACCTTACATTTTAATCATTTTTGACCTGCTGAGCAGGTAACCTATGTCATGTGGCATGCCAACTAGACAACGGCTGATGTGGCATGCACATCAGCTTTTAAATGCAAAAATCGGACTTTATTTAGAAAATGAGGCACGTGGGATTCATACCCACCACCTCACACATACAGCGAAACACATTTTCCATTAGGCTAGACACTATTTCTTGATTTCATCCCTTAAAGTTTATATATAATGTATTAAATGTTGAAACTTTTCATTAAAAATGAGAAGAATGGGATTCAAACCCACAACCTACCACTAACAATTTCAACCACTTTCCACTAGGCTATCAACTTTTTCTTAATTGTTTTCATTAACTTTAGATATAATGCCTTAAAACGCTCAAGCTTTTATTATTATTATTATTATTATTATTATTATTATTATTATTATTATTATTATAATATTTACATAAATATATATAAACTACAAAAAAAAAAAACAGTAATATATACGTTTTTTATTTTACAAAATACATATAATCACTATTAACTTTTAAAATTGTGACTATATGTAGAAAAATATATTTATATGTAAAAACATTTATAAATGTGTGTATTTTTAATAATAACATTTATAATATATTAATTAATAATAATAGAAATAATAAATGTAATTCTTTTTTTTCGAAGTTTATATATATTTACGTTTTTAAATAATAATAATAATAATAATAATAATAATAATAATAATAATAATAATAATAATAATAAAAGCTTCAGCATTTTAAAGGATTATATCTAAATTTGAGGAAAGTAATCAATAAAAAGATGATAGCCTAGTGGAAAGTGGTTTGAATTGTTAGTGGGAGGTTGTGGTTCGAATCCCATTCTTCTCATTTTTAATGAAAAGCTTCAACAATTAATACATTATATATAAACTTTAAGGGATGAAATCAAGAAATAGTGTCTAGCCTAGTGGAAAATGTGTTTGGCTGTATGTGTGAGGTGGTTGGTTCGAATCTCACCCGCCTCATTTTCTAAATAAAGTTCGATTTTTGCATTTAAAAGGTGATGTTGTGCATGCCACATCAGCCCTTGTCCAACTGGCATGCCACATAGCATAGGTGACCTACTCTGCAGGTCAAAAAGGATTAAAGTGTAAGGTTTATCCGGTTTCTTGGGTTTATGTTGTGCATGCCACATCAGCCCTTGTCCAAATGGCATGCCACATAGCATAGGTGACCTGCTCAGCAGGTCAAAAAGGATTAAAGTGTAAAGTTTATCCAGTTTCTTGTGTTTTTTTGTTCAAAAAAAAATTTAGGACTTAAATGTAACTTTTCTCAAAATAATAGGACTTTTCTGAAGATTTTAATGAAAAGCTTCAACATTTAATACATTATATATAAACTTTAAGGGATGAAATCAAGAAATAGTGTCTAGCCTAGTGGAAAATGTGTTTGGCTGTATGTGTGAGGTGGTGGGTTCGAATATCACCTGCCTCATTTTCTAAATAAAGTCCGATTTTTGCATTTAAAAGGTGATGTTGTGCATGCCACATCAGCCCTTGTCCAGCTGGCATGCCACATAGCATAGGTGACCTACTCAGCAGGTCAAAAAGGATTAAAGTGTAAGGTTTATCCGGTTTCTTGGGTTTTTTTGTTCAAAAAAAATAGGACTTAAATGTAACTTTTCTCAAAATAATGGGATTTTTCTAAAGATTTCCCGTGATTTAATGACCGATACATGTGTTAGCGGATGAACTACTGCATATGATTGTGGTTATTATCTTGAGTCTATGAAATTTTAATGGTTGATAGTGGAATCTTTCATTAAAATATCAATTTACAATTTAACTATTATTTGAATTTTGTTGTTTATTCTTCAAATTTACTATGTATTATTTTTGTTATATAAGTGGTCAAGACATGTTTTAACGGTGTATTAACCTAGTACTTACATATCAAGAATGTTTTCCATTCAAATATTAGAGGTCGTATTGGTAATCATAAAAAACTGTTTTTGGAAATATCAGTAAGGATATATGTATACACCACTTTCAAGGAAAAATACACTGGCCTATACGAGTTGGACAAGAAAAAGTCATGTTCTGTGTCTGAGTGAATCAGTGACAATGGATACACACGTAGTTGGTATGCAGACCCAAGTAGGGATGGCTTGGTAGTGGAGTACAATAGCTAATGCGTGACATTCCTAATACACATATTAGTACTGGAACAGAACTAATTTAATGTGTTCTTGCACCTGATGGGGATTACACTGTGGACTTGTTGAAAGCAAAATTGAAAACAAAACAAACATAAATGCAAGTGAACCGAAAATTAGTTGGGGGAAACTTGTTCCGATTAAGGTGTCTACTTTTATTTGGAGAACCAACATGGGGAGGATTCCATCTGCCATATAACTTAGTCGAAGGGGTATGATGCTAAGTTCTACTTATTGTAACTTGTGTATTAGCGGAGAAGAAAGTTGTGACCACCTTCTGATTAAGTGCCCTTATGTGACTGAGGCAGATGAACTTAATTTTCCAATGGCGCAACATAAATAGTCCTCAGCTTGAGACGGTTGGAGATCTGATTCAATTTGCTGCGACTTGGGGAAGGAATGTCAAGAAGAAAGAGTGGCTCACAACTATATGTTATGGTCTCTCATGGTGCCTTAGGAAAGCTGGGAACGAACGAATCTTTACGGTAGTGTTTAGTGTGTCTTCTCGAATAGTGAAGAACATTAAATCCCTTGTATTTTTATGGGTGAAATGTAGAGGTAGTGGCAATGGTGGTATGTAGGATCTCTCTTTAATTTGTTTTTATGTTTAAATGTACTGTCTTTTTATTGTCGTGTCCCCTTTTAGATTCTCATTATTTGGGGTGCTTTATAAAATTTCAATGTTTTCCAAAATAAAAAATAAATAAAAAAAACTTGGTTATTTGTAATATAAGTCGGTACAAAATTTAATTATCTACTATAATAAATGAAGGTTTTTTTTTGCCACATGTCTTCTTCTCCTTCATTTGGACACATGACATTTTCTAACATTTTCAAATTTTCTATTTTCCATTTGTCATTTTATTGTATTTTTCATTTTATTAAATTAAAATTTCATATTTAATATGTAAGGTAATATATATGTAAAGTATTTATTAGAAATGGTTTATATATGTAATGTATCTAATACATTAAAGCCTCTTTAATTTTAATAATTCCAAAGATTCCTCATTTTTCTTATAAATTCAAAATTTTCAAATTCTTAAAATTTTATATTTTTTTTTTAAATAAACTCATTTAATATATGGGTCTCACACTTAGTTACACAACACACAAAATTACACTTACTTTAAATATATAATATATGACACCTAACCACACATATATAGCGTCATTGCCAAAAAGATCTCTATATACACTAATTTGACATGGATAAATTATATATATATATATATATATATATATATATATATATATATATATATATATATATATATATATATATATATATATATATCTTTTTATTTTTTGTTCATATCAATATTTCTTCCCATTAAAATGATAATATGTATCATATTAGTATGCATTAAAATATAATTAGTTGAACATCAAATATTACACATGTCATCATTTAATTGGATAGAAAGATTTATAAAACATAAGAAAACATTTAATTTGTCTTTGACATGCGATAGTGGATCCAAAAACATTTTAGCTGCAATAGTTCGGCGATCAAGAAAATGAGATATACATAATTTAATCATTATCCAAGGCCCTATTTTTGATTGAAAAGGAAAATGTAAATGTTAATGGTAGGAACCTTGAAATAATTATCCACCTGTTTTTGTATTGGCAACATATTATTCACTATGCAATGACAGGAAAGCTACTTTGCTTCTTTTTGGTAATACTTCGTCCCTTTTCATACCCGTCGTATTTGTTAATAATCACACCTTTTTCTGTACAGTAATCATATTATTCTCTTTTTGTTTGCAACTCTAGCTTAAGTTAGTAATGGAGAAATGTTTTTTTCCTCTACTTTCTACACTTTTTTTTTTTCATTGCAGGCATGCACTTCATTAAAATTTATTTGAAATGTTTGTAACTTTTATCTTTTTACTTTGATAAATGTGTGGTTAAATAGAAACAAAAGTAAATTACTTAAGTCATCAGCATAAGGGATGTTAAGAAAAAAACGTAATTAACATAGTTTAGAGTATGAATTCCTTCAGAAGCACCATGCATGTAGTCTCTTAAAAATTTTACATGTCAAATTTAAAAAAATAACCGATCAACTAATGCAATTTCTATTGATCTAGTTACCAGTTCGCGCCTTCTCCATGATAGTGATAAACCCTTTGGAAATATATATTTTTTATTGACTGAAAAATGACCAAAGAACAAAAATTAAATTTTCAAAATGCAGCTGAAACACAAAACTGGGAACAAAAAGTGATTCTTACCCAGAATTAATATATGTGATTTTAACTGTAAACAGTCAAAATGCAGATTTTATTACCCAGATGGAATAAAAAACATGACATGTATTTATTTATAAGTTAATTAAGAAAATAATGTAATAAACCAATCCATGAGACCATGAATACAGATATACTTAACAAAAAGTTCATTCCGCGAAGGGTATTGAAACCTATTGGTATGAAGAAATCTTATACAGAAAATCTTGTAGTGATTGCTACGAGTGAGAGAGATAATTTTTGTTGAAAACTAAATGGAAATTATGTGG